>NC_051157.2:65163277-65338339 GCF_013339745.2 Dermacentor silvarum | reverse complement strand
TGTTGGGTGTATCTGTTTTGTTCCCAGTTATCCTTTTGTGTCACTTAGCGCAGTTTAATATGAATTAACACCAACTGCCCCAGTTCATTGCCTTACTGAACTGTGATAGATTGTGAAATCACACGAAGTGACGTCAGTGGGCAACGAGAGAGCGTGCGCCAGTTTGGTGCCTGTCTTCTGTTATCACAAGTGTGCTGATACCTGTCACCGTCTTAGCTATATAAGCAGTGTCCTTCTTGTAATAAACGCTTTTGTGTTCCGTGTCGGTTGCGACTCACGCGTCCGTTCTTAACAGTGGCGACGAGGCACGGTCTAACCCGGGCGTGGGCCAGGGTTTTCCGGCAGCATGGCAGCCGGTAGTCGCATTCGAGAGTTCAACCTCAGTGAAAATCGTCGTGGGTGGAGTATGTCGAGCGCATTGAGTTGTATTGTGCAGCGAGCAAGCTCACAACGGATGAGGACAAGCGAGCGGTGTTGCTCAGCTGCTGTGGCCCAGAGACGTACTCCCTCATAGCCACTCTCGTGAAGCCGTCGCGACCGCCAAACGTGGACTACCAAGTCATCGTTGATGCAGTAAAGAAGCACGTCAACCCGAAGCCATCTGAACTATACGCGAGGTACGTTTTTTCTAAGCGAGACCAGCAAGAAGGGGAGGGCGTAGCCGACTATGTCACTGCTCTGCGCAAGTTATCCGACAACTGTGGATTTGGCGGAACAAAATTTCCATTAGAGGAAATGTTGCGCGACCGGTTGGTTTTTGGAATCTCGGACAATGTGGTTCAACAACGATTGTTGGCGGAAAAAAATCTGACGTTCGAGACGGCATATGAATTGGCAATCACGGCAGAAGCAGCTGTCAAGCCGCAAAAAGTAATTCGGAGCAACGCACAGGAGGCCGAATTCCAGCAAGAGTTAACGTCGAAAGTAGAAATGGAAGCCAACAAGAAGCAACCAGAGAGGCAGAGGGTTTGTTTTCCGCTGTTTGGGAGCGCATCCAGGATGGCGTTGCAGATACAAGATTCGGTGTGTTTCAACTGCGGCGGAAAGGGGCATTTAGTCAAAGCATGCGAAAAAAGCCAGCGGAGGTGGAAGCGCAGCTCGAGGATAACAAAAAAGCAGCGAAGAGCGAGTACGACGATTTGTTCAGTATCAGCCAATTAAAAAGCGGGACGCCAAAGTACGTCATCACTGTAGAGATCGGAAATGAAATCGTGCCGATGGAAGTAGATTCTGGAGCGGCCAGGTCGATTATCAGTATGAACGAATTCGGAAGCTGCAAGTGGCGAAGCGGATCAAGCTGGACAAGTGCGACACGCAACTGGTGACCTGGACAAAGGAAGGTCTGGACGTGCTGGGAAAAGCGTCTGTGCCCGTGAAGTTCAAAGACCAAAAATTTCAGCTGCCGCTACTAGTACTGAAGAACGACGGGAACGCTCTACTGGGCCGAAATTGGTTCCAGCCATTGGGAATCAGCCTAACAGGTCTTCATAATATAAAGGTCGGACCTCAAGCGATAATGGAAAAATTCGCAGACGTGTTCAGTGAAACATTTCCAGGCGCAAATCTGCCACGCATCCACATCGAACTAAAGGAGGCCGCCCAAGCCCGGTTCCTGAAGTGCCGCAGCATTCCGTTTGCCATGAAGGAGGAAGTAGTTGCTGAGTTAAATCGCTTGGAGGAACTGGGAATTCTAAAACCCACCCAATATTCAGACTGGGCAACGCCATCGTCGTGGTGCGAAAGAAGGACGGCTCCCTACGAATATGCGTAGATTATAGGAGCACGGTGAACCAGTCCGCAAAAAGTAATGTATACCCGTTACCTACAAGCAAAGAACTGTTTGCCCGATTAGGAAGGGGGCGTGTTTTTTCCAAACTCGACCTGACGCAGGCTTATCAGCAACTATTAGTGGATGAAGAAACGGCGGAGTTGCTCACGATAAATACCGTGCAAGGGCTGTACAGGGTTTGTCGGCTGCCGTTCGGCGTGTCCGTTGCCCCTGGGGTGTTCCAAAGAACCATGGACATGGTGCTGGCCGGAATGCCGCAAGTAGCGGTATATCTGGATGATATCCTGATTGCCAGCGAGTCTATCGAGGAACATGAACGGATGCTTGCCGAGGTCCTCAGCCGATTGTCCAAAACCGGGCTCCGAGTTCAAGCGGCGAAGTGCGAATTTTTCAAGGAGAGCCTTGAGTTTCTGGGGCATCGAATTGATGCTAAGGGCATCTACCCCTCGAAAGCAAAGGTTGAGGTCATCCACCAGGCTCCTGCTCCGAAGAACAAAAAGGAACTGCAAGCTTTTTTGGGTATGATCAATTTCTATAATCGTTTTTGAAGGGCAGGACAGAAGTAGCTGAAAAATTGTATCGGTTGTTGGATAACAACGTACCATGGAACTGGAGTTCAGAGCACATGGAAGCGTTCGAGAGCCTGAAGAAGTTGCTGACCTCTAACTCGTTACTGGTGCATTTTATACCTGATGCCCCATTAGTGTTGTCATGCGACGCGTCATCTGTGGGAGTGGGGGCAGTTTTGTCTCACCGCGACAACGAAGGAAACGAGCAGCCTGTGGCCTATGCGTCTCGAACATTATCTAAGGCTGAGCGTAATTATGCTCAGATCGACCGTGAAGCTCTTGCCGTGGTTTTTGGGGTGCGACATTTCCACCAGTACCTTTGTGGGCGAAATTTTCTTATTCTCGCGGATCACCAGCCCTTGCTAGGAATCTTTCAGCGGAAAACGCAGATTCCGGCGGTTCTTTCGCCTCGCATGTTACGGTGGACTCTAATGCTATCAGCCTACGAATACGTGCTCGATTACAGGAAAACCCAGGACCATGGAAACGCAGATTGCCTGAGTAGGTTGCCGGCTCCCTTAACCCGACAGGAGACTGAAGTACCGGGTGACATACTCCTACTGGAAGCTGTGGAGTACCCTCCAGTGAGCGCACGAGAAGTGGCAGCGTACACCAGCAGTGATCCCCAGCTGTCCCAAGTGAAGAAATGGATCCTGGAGGGTTGGCCACGCGAGCGAGTAGCCCCGGAGTACTCTGCGTATGAGGTGAGACAAAACGAGTTGTCCGTGCATCGCGACTGTGTGCTCTGGGGAAGCCGCGTATTAATTCCTGAGGCATTGCAGAAAGAAGTGTTAAGTCTTATGCACGCTAACCATCCGGGAGTGACGGCCATGAAGGCAATAGCTAGGTCGTACGTGTGGTGGCCTCATATGGACAGAAGGATAGAAGAGCTAGTTAGATGCTGCCGGCCGTGCCAGGTAAACAGGCCGAGTGAACCAAAGACACCAACGCATTTCTGGACTAAGCCAGAACGACCTTGGAGTAGAATCCACGTGGATTTCGCAGGACCGATCCAAGGCGTGCATTTTCTGGTGGCGGTAGACGCCCTCTCGAACTGGGCTGAAGTCGAAGTTATGCCGTCTCTTCACTCAGTTGCGGTAATTGAAAAATTCCGCAAGATGTTCGCAGCGTATGGATTACCCGACCTGGTTGTGTCTGATAATGGCACCGCTTTTGCCAGCAGGGAAACTCAAGATTTCCTTAAACGAAATGGCATTCGCTATATGTATACCGCGCCTTACCACCCGTCAAGTAACGGAAGGGCGGAGCGGATGGTACGAGAACTGAAATGTTCATTACGGAAACAGAGACAGGGCACCGTACAATGCAAGGTGTCACGTTTTTTGTTCAAACAGCACTCTACGCCACACTCCTAAACCGGCAAATCACCTGCAGAAGTCATGCTGGGTCGGAACTTCAGGACGGCCATATCGACCCTTCAACGGGACGAGAGCGAAGCAAGATGCCTGCTGCCGCCTCCACAACGTGGGTTCCTGCCGGGTGATACTGTGTACGCGAGAAACTTCCGGCCCGGCCCCGAGTGGGTTCCTGGTCGTGTGTTGCGACGTTTGGGCCACGTCATGTACGAGCTGCGGACTGCAGACGGTACTGTGCACCGACGCCACCGGGACCACGTGCGCCGAGCATGGCACGATGAGCCCGGAGGCCATGAAACGTCGCCCTCTTTTGCGCTCCCAGATACACCAAGCCCCACCCTGGGACCTGTCGGGCCTGAGACGCCGCAGCCTCTCAGACGTTTCACTCGCCAACGCCGCCCAGTGCGACGTTACGGCATCGATGACTAAGGGGGAAGGGATGTGATAGATTGTGAAATCACACGAAGTGACGTCAGTGGGCAACTGAGAGAGCGTGCGCCAGTTTTGTGCCTGTCTTCTGTTATCACCAAGTGTGCTGATACCTGTCCCCGTCTTAGCTATATAAGCAGTGTCCTTCTTGTAACAAACGCTTCTGTGTTCCGTGTCGTTGCGACTCACGCGTCCGTTCATAACATGAACGTTTAAAGACCCGCCCTCTCCATCAGCAACAACTTAAACTGAGCATTCCTCCAGCACTAATGTGTGTCCGGTTCCCTGCGTGGTTTGGCGGAACTATAGTTGGGCGCTGTACGCTGATTGGGATGCCGTCAATTTACGTTAATCCTCAAAGGAGATGATGGTGTGACACAGAAAAACATGCTTGTCTTAAATACCACAGACCCGTTTCCACGCCGATGGAGCACGATAGCGCAGCTAAACCTGTGCGACTTGAGACCAGGGGCCCGACCCAACGCCTCCTAAAACAGTTTTAGGAGGCGTTGCCCGAGCCTTGAATCAGACACTTTCACTTCTGCGGGACGGAACGCTTGGCACGGATTCTCACTGTAGAGTGACGGGAATTCATTGCCGTCAGGGCGTCTCTCTCTCTCTCTATGCGGTGTGCGTGCGTGATAGCGTGTGCTTAGATAGAGTTATGAATCCACAGGATTGGTTGCCCATCTATGTGAAGTTACACCGAAAACACTGCTTGATAACCCCCCCCCCCCCCTCCCTTTCTCCACAACCCAGGTGTCAGGCCAGAAGACTGCTGCTGCTTCCTCATCGGTCAGAGGTCGCAACAAATATGCATTGCTTCACCATGCTTCGCTGCTTGAACAACGCATTTTTTTCATTACTCTTCCATGAAACATGCGTTCTGTGCCTTCACTACCGTGTCTGACGTCTCCACCAAAAATGTGACAGCTCCACCAGACTGCCCCAGCGTCCTCTCCTATTCTCGCTATCTCTCTCTGTATCTCTGCCGCGACCATTTTACATGCACGACACTTGAGATTTCGAGTGTGCGCACGCTGAGAGAACAAGAACGTTATAGGGTGAGATAAGCCTTTTGCAAATCCGTTACCGGCGTCTCGCGACGCTCTCGCAACCCTCGTCAGCGGCTCCCTGCGAATCGTGGAAGGCAGCGCGAGCGCCCTCGAGCGGAATGGAACAGCAGCACAAGCGACCGCGATTTCCGGCGGTAGCAAAGCGGCAACGCCTGAGCAATGCTGATAGCGAGCGTGTTCTGCGGGTTTAGCATCGGCTCATTAGCCTTGTCGTCGGTGTCGCGCTTTTGTGCATTTCGGTCACGCTTTGCAAGCTGTCGCGTTAACAGTTGGGTAGGCGCCACTGGCTGCCCTTTAAGCGCGACAAAATTGCCATTCACACCTTCCGTATGTGCATTTCCGTTCCTGCTTTTTTCTGCAACATAATGGCTCTTCTTGTACGTCAGCATGAGCAGATATTAAGAAAGAGTGACTAAAGTACACCGGTGGGCAATGCCGATAGCTAGAAGAATCCCGCACCTTTATTATTCCCTTCGGGAAGTACAAAAAAGAAGGAAAAAAAAAAGAGAGTAACAAACAAAAGGCAGTCTCCCTTATGCTCCTTATACGAAAAGTCAGCATGAAAAGCAGTGTGTACATAGAGGGCAGAGAGAGAGAGAAAAAAAGGCACTGCGGTAAGTTCTTTCAGCAAGTTTAAGAGTACGTCACCGCTGTTGAAAGAGCAGCGAACTTCTAAGAAGACGCGGGGCAAATGCTCCACCGCGAATGGGAACCAGACACCATACACACACAAAAAAAAAGAAAGAAAAAAGAAGACACGAAGGGATAGGAAGTGTGAAAAGTACTAGAAAGGTTAACCAGAGAATACTCTGCTCGGTTAGCCTGCACTGACCCAAGAGTGAGCGGGTCGAAAGCAGAAGAAAGAACGAAACATATAATGAGCGCCCTCCACAGCCGTCACCGCTCGTAACTCGCCGGTGTGTTTATATATACCATAAGTACATCAATGGATTGAATGACATCCGTTCGAATGTACGTGCTGACAAGCCTAGCTCCCGGGACGCACTATTCTATGTATGTGGTCGTCGGTTGTCTAGTCCCGTATACTGCACGGTAAAAACAAACAAGGCTACAATGCATTTCAGGGCAATTGTGTCTGAGAGAGACACGTGGAAAAGCGTAGTCACGCGATATGCGAGCGAGAGAGAGAGAGAGAGAGAGAGAAAAGCTGGAGCACTTGAAAATCTCGGATCCTTATCGTCTCAGGAACTCTGAAGCGATGTTAAAAATGTTGAATGCGCTGCAGTACAGAGTGCACTTGGTAGAGGGAGCACTCGCAGATAATATCTAGCATTTCGTTATCTTTTTCTCCCTGTGCTGTCAAATTCCAAGAGCGAAAGCATGTACTTTTGTTTACTCGGGAGAAAAACAAGCACATGTGTGTGCAGCAGGGGGCGCGTAGCTTAGTTTTGAATAGTGACAGAAACCAAACCAAGCCGTTACACTGCATGAATGTTGGAAGCACCACTCCTGTACGAGACAACCACAAAGACTGGTTTTCGTTGACATCGCTACGTTGATAAATTACTATTTACACAAAAACCATTAACACAATATATTTGCAACGGACACAGCGGCGACCAAGAGAGAGGAGAGCCCGAACCAGGACGTAATTCCTTGCGTCGTCTCCAGAGCGGTGGTGGTCGTTCTGGTTTTCCTTCAGTTGAACATCACAATATCGACACGAATGGTACAATGATGTACATAACATCATTCGCACTCCGAAGAGAGCAAGAAAGCCACAAGTGGTCCGGAAGCGACTTGCATTATGCACTAAATACAGAAATCGCAGGGAAACGTTATACCGCAAACAAAGAAAACGGTTGCTACCAAAACGTTTTGTAATCGATGAACCAAGTATACGACCGTTGCGTGATAGCTCTGAACTTATTTAAATGTTTGAATTACAAGGACAGGTTAGAAGAGCCGCCACAGAATGTGCTCAAGAAAATAGTCACGTCGGAGCGATGGGAGACCGAAAGCAAAACTCGACGAAGCTTTTGAAACCGAGGACATTTTCGTTGAGGACATCGTTCCTTCTCGCTTCAATGCTAGCGATTCGAGTCTTTCGATCTGCCACGAGAAACGTTATCCGCAAAACAAAAGTTCTTCGATGTTGAATGGGAGCGAGCGGCAGCCATAATTTTTTTTTCTCGTGTATAGGAAGGCGGAAGCGGCCACGCGCCTTTTGTGGATCGTCCCAATCGCTTCTCGTTACGTTTGCGCCGAAGCCAAGAAGAGGACTCGAAACATGAAATCAAGACAACAAGAAATGAAATAGCAACTTATAAATTTAGAAGCTTCTTTTGTTGCTTTATGTTCGAAAGGGCGGTAATTTGAAGCCAATAATTTATCTTCGCCTCGAAAATTAAGCTTTAAAGACATCACGATAGCTGCAACCGCTCCCGGAAATCCTCGCGACTTGAGAACATAGAGACACGTACACATTCGCATGAAAACGGCAAGCAGTAAAGCATCCTCGAGTATATAGTACTTGGCGGACAAACGCACTCGTGCTCTCTCCTCTGTGCTACGAGCGAGAACGCGAGATGTAAACACACTTTGTATTTTCTACAGTCATGCAACAAAGAAAAACGGTAACGATCGGTCCTCACCGATTCTGAGGAACCGAAATGCGACACCATGTTGCCAGGTCTCAACCTCAGTCGCCACCCTCCATTTCTGTCAAAGTACACTGAGTTTTCTGCACGCTATTGTCTCAAATTGAAGTTATGTGCTTGTAGATAATTTCAATTTGCGACAAACATTATATTTGAGCTGGAAGTAGACAGCATGAGGGAAAAAAGGAAGAATTCATTACAAAGCTTTTCTTGTCCTCGTATGTTAGATATGCTTGTGGCTTAAGGTGTAGCGCGTAAAATGGGAATTACGAAAGAGGAAACCAAAACAAGCGCTAGCTCAAACCCATCCATTGAAATTTGACCAACTCCTCTGCCTTTGCAACAGTTGACGAGAGCGGAACCTCCAACCCCAGGGAAAATGAGTGCGTCGTGAACTGGGGGGCCTGCCTCGCAGCACTTCTAGCACGTATATATATACTTCGTGGATGTTTCTAAAAAGAGAGGTTGCTGTGAAGACGAAGAAGAGCTGACACGTACGCTGTTTCTCCGCGCCTATTCGCTGTTTCGAATGAAAACATTTCAACGGCAAACACTTACCAATCGTAGATTTTGTCTCTCTGTAAAACGCATGAAGATGTTAGAGCCGAATAAGCTGATTAGTGCGGGTTTCGCATTGGAATATGACCATCTCCTTTGTCTGTGCAGGAACTGAAGACCGCGCCACCGTCCTTCTCAGTGGCATTAGGCTTTTCAACTTTAGCTTGACTGTGTTATATTGCAAACCACCGGTGTGTCATGGACAAATAGACAAGTTCCCGTTATACGTATAGATGTATAGAAGCGACGAAGTGTCTCCGCCTCTCCACCCCCCTGTGACAAGTTCCCGTTATACGTATAGATGTATAGAAGCGACGAAGTGTCTCCGCCTCTCCACCCCCCTGTGATCTTTCGCCTCCGTTTTTACCCGAGTATAGATCATGCACAGTGCCTGTCATAAAAGGAGGCGAATGCAGTACAGAAAAGACAATCAATATTTATTGCGTCTGTCCCGTTTGTTACAGGAGCCATTAGTGTGTCGTCTGGCAAAACAATGGGTAATCATCCTAGCGAACACCGTCGCCTTTCAGTGAATCCGTATTTTGACTGCTGCAACGCGTCACCACGCAGTAGCTGCTTAAGCGCGACACAACACTTAAGCTTCATATGCATGCCATGTTATACACGTGTTAGGGACCGCGTACACGACAACACGAGAACCCACGTAACGGCCCACTGGGCCATATATCGGTCTAGGCACTTTTTTTTTTATTTCCCCGGCCACGATGTCACGCGCTGTTCCCTGGCTTCCCAGACTATATAGGAGAGGCAGGGACCGTCGCAACTGAAAGCCTTACACCAACAGTGCCGACGCTGTGATCTCAAAGAAAAATACTGCCCAGATGGCTCTCCTTCAACCGCTGTGACGCCATGTCGGGCGCCCGGCAGACGCGACAAACGTCTGCCGCGCATTTGCAGATAAAAGACAAAGAAACGAAGAGCGCCCACTGCAGCTTCGATGCAAGGAGACCGCCGGAAACGCGATCACTCAAGGGGTTTTCCTTCAGGCGGCCCCCTACACAGAAGGCCTCTCGAAAGGACGCCCCCATCATTGCGTGCAAGGACTACACGGGACATACTCCGCTGTTAAGATCTGGGCTAAGATTAGCAGCTCGTCCTGCGCTCCAGTATGCAGCAGTTTTAGCATGTGCTATATACGGCATAAAAGTAGAGCCGTTACTTAGTCGTCAGACATGTCATAGTTGCGTACACCGCAGATGCAACTAGGTTGTCAATCAATGTCACTCATTTGCCATCTGAGCTCGGGCTCCCCGCTATCCAGCAAGAATAGAAACCGAGGAAATATGTGTGCGGGTGTTCACCAGGTGCAGCGAGGCTTTTGAGCAATGACGACTTACATTAGCCACTTAAACTTTTGTTCGTTTGTTGTTTTTTCTGAAACGCCTGTAATCAAATTCTTGCTATAAACGCATTCGAGCCAGCAGACCCCCAGTATATACTGCGCAGGTAACTCCTACCACTTGCCGAGTTTTGCTTATATATATATTTTTTTCTAAACTTGTTGGCTGTATTTTGTTTCTAAACTTGCTCTTTAGAATATAGGATTCTGAGACGGTTATCTGCAGCAGATAACCGTCTACAAGTCAGGACAATAAGCAGGCTTATTGTCCTGACTTGCTCTGATCGCCTTATACCTGACATAATTTGTCTGACAGTTACCAAAGCAGACACAGCGCGTCTAAAAATTTATAAACTAAAATTGGTCATGGGGGAACACCGCAACACCTGGAAGAAAGCGCAGAATGTTTTCCATGATGAAAAAAAAAAAAAAAAACAATTCATCGGAAGCTAACATCCTCTTCCGTCTTTTTCAGACAATCAATAGCTTAGGTCAGACACAGGCTTAAGTCAGATTTTAAGTCGAGTATAACAGGCTTTAAGGTTAATGTATACCCCAACCAGAGCCAGCACACAAACCACTGGTAAGAAGAGATCTAGAGATTTGAGAAAGAGATCCACATTTACTGCCTTCGCCACTGGGCTGCGACTGTTAACGACTCCCCAATAAATTTCACGTGTCGAAAGCAAGGCATGCAAGGCTGTCGGCGAGATTTGAAGCGGAGTTACAAGGGCGTAACTTCTATGCATCAGCCGCTGTGGATGTCATCTGTGGGGTCACGGAACGGCACAGCTCTCCCGAGGCTCCAGCATGGTGCAACATGACCAGATGGTGCCGTGTCGAGTTACGCTTCTCAAAACAAATCTGGACGCCTGCCATGTCCTGTACTTATTCTAATTTGTTCACTCTCTTTCGCCCAGCCAGAACGAGTGAAAGGTTTTTTTTTTTAAATAATTTTTTTCCTGCTGCGTCTTTTCGCGTGTGCTTGCGCGTAGTCTGCCAGTGAAGCCTTCGGTTGACAAAGACTCGAGATACCATCAAGAAGCAACGCCATGACGAAGAAGCTACATTTTATTGCGAGATAACAGATAAAGTCTTAGGCCCCAAACCTTTACAACTCGGCTCTGAGCTAGTCATACAGGAGAACCAAATAAAAATAAAGCCGCCACATTCGTTTCTTTAACATGGCCGGGAATGTCAATGCGTGCTCGTTTTAAATATATATATATATATATATATATATATATATATATATATATATATATATATATATATATATATATATGCCCTGCAGGAATGCTGCCGCAGCACCACCGGCTTCGAACCCACGACAGTATACACAGCAGTGTTAGAACGTCATGGCTGTTGAGCCGCCACAATTGCAAGAGTCGAGAAATCATTAGGTGCGTAAGAATAAAAGAATTCATCGCGGATAAAAGAAGGAAAGAAAAGAACAATACTGTCATTAGAAAAAATTTGCGCATTTTTCTCTAAGAAAAAAAAAAAAGGTCTGTCGCGTCGCCTTTGCTTACGTGTACATTTGCGCGCATTAAAAGACAATTTTCACCAGACTGAGAGGCAAATGGCCCCCCAGCAAAGTATCGAGACTTCTTTTTCAGTCATCGCCAAACGCTCTCATTCGGAATGTCGCGTTCTGCAATCGCAGCGTCTACGCTTGCCCGAAGCCGCACGCGAAAGCCCTGTACAGACGCAGCAGCCACGTGCTGCGTAAGCATATCGGCGAATCCCTTGTGTATGCACAGCCGTCTTTCTTGAGCGCGCACGCGTGCGTTCACGCTCGCGTTCGTCTTTACGTAGCGAAACATTCCGACAAAGTACGGCAGCAAGATTTACGGCTCGCCGAGGGCGTTGCACAGCAAACACGGCGGACGGCCACCCAGGAAACGCAAGCTCGCACTGTAGCCATAGCTGGGGCAGGGGAAAACGAGACAGAGGGGAGTGTGACGGGAAAGGGCGCGGTCAATTCACGTTTCCTTCTCACTTTGGGGCCCAAATATATGCACAAAAGAAAAGCACGTGCGCGCCTCTTCCATATAGGCGGGGAACGCACCAGGAGCGAGGGAGGGAGGGAGGGAACTTGCTTGTCCCACAGCGTATCGTCAACCCACCGGGATTCGGGGGCAAAAAAGAGACGAGGAGGCGGAGAGGAGAGCGACCCAGGGAAGGTAAACAGTGAGGCCGTGCTATCGACACCTGTCTCCGCGGGCGCCCCGCAATGTGCCGGCTCGGCAGCCGAGAAAGACAGCATGCAGAAAGCGAGACTCACGGCTGACCACACCAGCGTTAGCCGGGGGCATCCCTACACCGGAAGACCCTGCAGCGCCTGAGGGGTCTGCTCGAGGAATGCGACCTTTCATGTTCAAGAATCGCCTTCCTGTTGTTGCTGTTGCTTCGGCGCACTGCATGTGTCAGTGTGAATGCTCGCGGTTCACGTACACGGGGTGACAGTATAGGAGAAGGTAGAGAGCTGATCTGCGAACGAGCGCCGCTGTCTTGGTCTGCTACTCGGTGTGGACCTTGTCCAAAGTTGCGCTGTTCCATTTCAGATCATGCACGAACCAACTATAGGCAAATTATCTGTGATGTTACTAAGTTAAAGAACCCCAGGTGGTCAAAATTATTCCGGAGCCCTCCTCTACGGCGTGCCTCATAATCAGAACTGGTTTTGGCACGCCAAACCCCAGGAAGAAGAAGAAGAATAAACTTATATATACCGCTCAATTAGCACAATTTTAACAGTATAGTTCAGAAAACTCTACGGTACTATGGACGCTGTTAGTTTCACACATAAGATAGGGAAAGATGTCTGAGCCACTTTTTCTGGTGTGCCGATACGGAAATTTAATGAAAATCTTCACGTGGTATCAGGAAATCAGTGGTACCAAAGCGAGAATAAAATGCAGGTAAATGAGGCAGACGTAGCGCACCGTGCCATAATTATCAGTCGTCGGCAATTCCTACTGTTTAGCGAGGCCATGTTTTACCGCAGAACGTAGTAATAGTAAGTGGAAAGAAATTGCTGGTGGCCGCACTGTAATTGTATAACTGTATCCGCTGACACCCGAAGGCGACCTGCAGAGAGGTGGGGATACGGGAGCAAAGGACATAGAGAGTAAACGAGAGGATATAGAGTAGAAGGAGAAAATTATTTGTACTTACTTAAATATAGCGACTATAGGTCAACATTTCGAGAGTTCAGGAACGGCGACGATAGCTATACTACGTTTGGGCCGATATGAGTCGCAAACAACATGACGAACCGGACAACAGAATGAGTCAGCTGTAGCACGGATGTATGGACGATCGTTAGCACGGAGGGCTGAGCGAACTCGCAACCCAGGAGTGTGGGACCGGAACCACGCCGGCTGCTTCTCGCCACGCCGATTCTCCTGTGCAGTGTAGACGCCCAGCCGAAAGTCACGTCTTCGTGACCACCGGCCAAGCGTTCAACCGTGCTACGCTGGGAGAGGGTGCGCGCCCGAACGTTCAGAGACCGGGAGAGCTTCTTCAACGATTGTCCTGCGGCCATCATCATCATCATCATCAGCCTATATTTATGTCCACTGCAGGACATAAATATAGGCTGATGATGATGATGATGGCCATAGTTGATGCTAAAGAGCAAGTCGCGATGAACGGCACAGCCAGGTGCGCGGTCTCTGGTAGCGCGCGAAGTCATGACTTCGCCTGCAGGAATGCTGTGAAAACGGACCAAAGTACGCGTTTTCATTTTCTTTTCTGAAAAGCTAGGTACACTCGAATGTACTTACACGCCGCCCGATACAGTTTAGTAAAAAAACCGGGACCAAGTGATTGACCAAGCTCGAAGATTGGCGTCACAGTCCCACTAACGTGTCAATAGCAATTACACCCCCCCCCCCCCCTCTCTATTACATATAAGTGAGAACACGCACAAAGGCAGCTTTTAATCAATTCATGGTTCCATATCATGACTTTATGTAAATTTAGTATAGCATTGCTAGCAAACAGGAAGCAAGTGTCCCAACTTTTAGATTGTGTGTTGTGTATTAGGCGCATCTTTTGTACTATATTGGCGGTGGCTATTCCTGCAACCGAGCTTGTAGACCACACCGTAACATGACCACTCAACTTCTTTAGTGCTTCGTCGGCAATCAGACATGCACTTAACCTTCTATGCATGGGTTGAATATAAGTACGAAGCATTGTGCTTTGAATAACAGCGAATTGCTCGAGTAACTAAGCCAAGTGCTCCAGGAAACATCGAGCACACAAAAGCTGGCAGCCATTTCCCAGCCAACTTTTCTTCTTACACTGAACCCACCTATATACCTATATTTATACAAGACGTGATCACCACCAAAACAACAAAAAAAGAATACCTAAGAAAAAATGCTGAAGCACTTAACAGCTATAGGCGACGCAGTCGAGACCGCCCATGAGGTGGGCGTCAGGTTAACAAAACAAAATCAGAGAGAAGCGGCGCCTAACCGCGGAAAGCTGCGCCGAACACATCTCGAAGACCCAGATACCGCTAATGATCTGGAACGCCTGCCAGTGCGTACAGCCGTTAGTAAACGTTAAGCTCAGACGCTCAACTCGCTACGCTTTCTTTTTCTTTCTTTCTGAACGAAGACAGCAGTATATACAGTATATGCGGAGGACAGGAGACGTTATAACAGTGGGCGCGTAACGAGACTCGCGCTTCGAGTCGATCGAAAGAGGCCGAAAATAGGTTCCGCGGTTCGCCGTCGCCTTCCAAGAACCGACGCTTTGCAAACATACGCACCCACTGAGGACAATGTGCTCAATACCGTCCTAAATAGTTTCTTCGTTCCCCTAGAGAAAAATTCCAGAAAGAAGTCAGCCGCACCGTTCACGTGCTATACATGTATACATTGGCCTGCAATCTGCGTATACGAATGTTAGACCTGCCGGTAAGCTCGCGATTTCTGTTTCGCTTTTCCTAATGTGACTAAGTCAGATATTTCAGCTGCTCGGGAACTTCGTTTGCGTCCATTGTGCGTGTAGCTTTTTTTTATTTATTTATTACGAGAAATTTTGCATACTTTCCAGGCAGGTAGCGCAAAAAAGACAAGAGACAAGCGTGCAGCACTGCTGTTGTTGGCAGAGTCAAGTAAGTCGCACTTGTTCGCTTTCGCATGCCAAATTTTTATCCGTGTCGCGCAGTCAGTTGAGGGGGCTCTGGCGTGTGGGGTTCATTATTAAATGGGACACCGGCTCGTAGCCTCAGCAAAGCGCCACCGCTGAGCGCCGGCAGCAGCGGCAGCTTCGTACAGGTGCAGAGAGTGGCGTGATGTGATGCAATATCAGTTCATGTTAAAAACGAAGGAGGAGGCAGAGGATTCGTCAAAGGCTAAAAAAGTTTGAAGAAACTCGCATGGAAAGCCGCCTCACAAGTACCAAGAGAGACTCTTTATCACCGGGTCACGCTACATAATGACTGTGACATCCCTGAGGTTTGGAAACCCACGACAAATTTATACCCCTGTCAAACAGCCACTTTCGACAGCGATCGAGTCCGATTCGGATCGGGTGCTCCAACCCGGGCACTTTCGACCACGATCCAGTCGATTGCCATCATAGCTAGGCTGTCGTCCGCATCGTCATCCTGCATGAGTGAGCTCAAGCAACTCAATCTGGATTGTTGGACCAGATTCTTGATTGTTGGACCGGCGCAACAATCTGGATTGTGTGACCGTTTAGGAAAGACCATTCTTGATCGCGATCGAAACTTTGACCCGGATCGGGCTTGATCGCGATCGAAAGTTCCCGTGTAGCATGGGTATTCAAACATCGGCCGAAAGCCAAAGCGATTCAAACTGCCGCAGCCCTCCTCTCGCAACACAATTCGCGGATTTAAGATGTCACACAGTTCGGTCCTCATACTTTTGACAAATGGGCTACCGAATCATATTCGTATGCTAAAGCGCTCAACTGTTGCAACTTGCTAGCTACTACAGAAATGTTATCGGTCAAGAAGTATGTCCAAACAGCTCGCGCGCGTGGCCAAGCAACCTGAGGCGGCAAACTTGAGGTTGGGAGCCCTATGCACAGAACATTACGAAGTGAACGAATACCAGCTATAGCTGCAGATTCTCGGGAAGCGCCAAAACGAACCGCGCGTGGCGTTGCGCAAGTGGAACGCGTTATACATTTTCCCCAACGGTCGACCCTTGTCACGTGACTTAAGCCGTCATATCCTCCTCCTCCTTTGTTTTTGTTTTGCTTCAGCCGGCGAGCGCGGCGGCAATGGCGGCAGTCAAGCGTAGTTGGTGTTTTGGCCCCGGTGATTTTGACGGCGGTAATACGAGCGAGCTTCGCAGCGATTCAGCGACAGATCCTGACATTTCTAGTCAGCTTTGCTGGAGTGCTTGAGAGCTCAACTTCAGATTCAAGTTGCAGTTGCAGATTATCTTCGCAGGCGGAAACGTTGTGGGATGCGTCAGCGTTGCAGAAAAGTATGTAGTACTTGACCACAAACGGTGACAACGTTATGCCCGACAGATCACACCTCACGCGATCACACGTGTTTTGCCGCTCTCCCGCAGAGAATGTTGAGACGTCGATTGCTTTAGCAGCGGCCGTGGCTTTAGCCACATGGCACATTCCTCCTCACACGTACCCCTCTCACCTGCTCTTCGGATGCATGCCACACTCCAGTGGTGGCGGGGTTGAGTGTCCCTGATCTCACTCCGCTGCCACCCGACTCCACACTGCGCAGCGTCCTGCTACTGTTCTCCCACGCAATGGAATTCGCCATATGTATTTGCGGCCTTCAACTGGTAAAGTAAACTGCTTCACGTGTTCGCAACGGTCCGAAAAACGCGTGCCTCGAACTGTTTTGAGTGAACAGCCAAACGATACGTCACTATGTCTCCGCAGTGATTCTCAAATATCTCGAACGCGATATCATGCAGTAGCATTACACTCAGCCGTAAGAATCTATTCCGATTTGGATCCTCTTCCGGGATCTCTCACCAAGCGCCATAAAAACAAGAGGAGCTTGGAGACGAAATTTCAACCAGAAAATACTTCATAAAATTTCCGTACGCAGCCACTGGCATTTAACCGTGGCGTATCATCAGTGAAACGAGAAGCGCGAGCAGCGAAATTCCTCTTCGCAGCATTTACCTACCTGTGCGACGCACGCCGGTTTCCCAACGTGTGCAAGTTCAACGCTGCTGTTTCACTTAGCACCACGCTAGGCGTTGAGAAATTAAAAGCAGCAATACTTCACGAAACAAGCCACACACCCAAGAGGGCGTGTATATAGTATTACGTTTAAGGTGTGGACGCGTCGATTAACGCTAGCCAAAATTAATCGAGTCTCACAGGAGCCCAGCGGCAATTAGGAAAATAAAATATACAGTTACCTCTTAGTTAGGGCAGAAGTCGAATACAAGAAGTAAAAGGAAGAAAATGAAAAGAATGCACGCCTCTAAGGACTTGAAACGTGCGGTCTTCATGACACCATGGAACGTAAGCAGGTCGCTAGGTAAAAACGGCTGTTTTGAGCACCACGACCGGCCCAGAAAAAGAAATGATAAAAAAAGAAACCTGGAGAAAACACAAAACTGGCACGGTGCTTCGCGTGCTCCAGGTACGATCTGGTGAGCAGGAGCAGAAGAAGAAAAAAAAAAAAAAAAAAAAAGAGAAGTTGCGCGTTTTTAGGCTCGTGATCGGCGTGGAAGAAAACACAAAGGAAAAAGAAATAATAAACGAATGAAAAAAAAAAGAAAGCAGAGAGTGTGGCAAGCTGAAGCTCGCGAATACCGCAGGGGAAACCAACTGAAGGCGAAAAAAATTAGGTTCACTTCTCCGAACAAAAAAGCCAGCCATTCTGGTACAAAAGCCACGCTCGCACACTTTTCACAGGCTATATACTTGGCTTCGTACAAGTGCGGAGATTAAGCCACACTTCGTGCATGCATTCAGCGGGCAGGCATCGCTCGTGAAGAGGCACGCTGCCACAGGAAACAGAACAGGCGCCCCCTCGGGCTCCACTAATGACCTACCTGGCCAGCCAGCGATGCCAGTGAAAGCATAATCGAAACCGGTTTCCTCTTGTGCAGACGACAAAGAAAGAAAGAAGAGGAGCGTCGCCACTTGTTGCGCAATGTTGCGCACAAGCGAAGCGGTACGGCTTCAACAACAACAAGAAAAAAAAAAAAAAAAAAAAAAAAGCCGGTGATTGTATACAACATGTAGCGGGGGAGTATCCGTGCCTCGACTCTTACGTTCCCCTGGCTTCGTAATAGCCAAATGCGGATGCGTGCAGAAACTAGATTAATAATAAGCGCAAGTGCCGAGCCCAGCAGACTGCGCGATGACAGCGTGTTTGCTCCGGGAGTAGGCGAGAGAAGAAATATGGTCGCTTTTCGCAGCAGCTGAGGGTTTACCGCTGTCTTTGTTACACTGTGTTTGCTTTATCGTGGGCTAGAGGATCGCGTATGCAGCTACACGCATACATGAAGGGGAGAAGTAACGATGACTTTTGAAGACAACTCATCTGCGGAATGTCTGAGCTAGAGTTGGAAATCTTTGAGCACACATCGACTACGTTTACGTGGATTGAAACAGTGCGATGACCAAGCGACGCCTGCTGAAATGGAACTAGACTGCCGTGGCAGAATGATGCGGTCAGGTGGATGACAAACGTTTCTTTCACGGACTGGAACACTAAAACAATTGCTCGTTATTTAATTATTGGCACAGGGCAAGTAGTGTCTCTTATAGATGTCGACTGGTCAATTGTTACTTCTATATCAGTTATCGGACTGTTTTGCTCGTTGAAGCTGGGCGTAAATTATCAATAAGAAAGCCTATAAAGCGTAGAAGTATAAACGTACGGTGCTGCAGATTCGGAAGCTTCGCTTCTACACGATGCCTTGAGCTGCGCCTTTCGGTACTGGGACTGGTCTTGCCGGGTCAGGATAAGCTTCAGACTCCTGAATCCTCACTTCTTTGCACCGGTGCCGTAACTACGCCATTTGCAAAAACCAACGAGGCCTACGCCCAGCTCTGCCTATATCAGATTGAATAAATGCACCATGCCATCTTTCTATCACGGCTATCAACGTCACTCGGCGCCGAAATGGTACTACACAAGCACAGTATTGCTTATCAGGTTCGTTTGAAATGAGTAGAAGCGGCAGGCGAACACTGGTAATCGAACATGCGGTTCGGCATATACGCGTTCAAGTATTTGCACAAGTGGAACGCAAGGAAAAAGGCAGTGTGATAAAGGTCGCTACACCTCCACAAGACGCCACTCCACTGAAATGGCCCTCCAGATCATTCGATCCCCACTACGTTCTCTTTAGTATCATAGAAAAAAAAAAACAAAGAAAGGGAAAGACCGTCTCAGCCAATGAGTTCCATGCTTGACACTTCCAGCTTCCAAGCTCCCTCCTGCACGCGCTTCCTTATCTCTGTCATCCATATATCGCGAGCTACGTACGCGGCGTCTCGGGTCCCTCGGTGCCGTGCACACACGATGCCTTCTTTTGTGCGCCGAGCCGCCTTTGTCACGTGACTAGGTCAGGCGTGGCGTGGCGGACGCGTCGCACCACACGCTGCTCTTGGGTCTCCCTCTCGGTTCATATCGCGGTGTACCGTGTGTATTCGTGTACAAGTCTCACGCGTGTAAAATATCCCCAACCCCTTCTCCCTCCATCTTCTTAACACACATTGCTATAAACATATGCATATTTTGACCTTTGAGAAGTAGCAGTCAGAGGAGCAGCCTTCGGTGAAGCAAGCGACAAACCAGCATGGAGGTGTGGATCGGGCCTGAGCCTTTGTGGAAAGTCGGTGCGTTCCATACTTTGCAGTATTACCCATCTCAAGGGTGTACGAGTCCGCACGGAAGTATGTTTTCGTGCTGAAAAAACTCGTGGACAATGAAAGAGAACATTTAATGGACAGTTACAGGCTTGGTATGCAAATACAGATATGAGCAGCGCACACGCACGCACATTCCAACAGCACTTTTTTTACACGTACTGCGTGTGGCTGGAATGACCTTCCTCGGCATACTGCTACAATCACCGACTCTGCTGGCCTCAAATCCGCCTTCGAAGAAATCGTGTGTATTGGCCATAACTCAACCGAATGCCGTATGTACTACTGTGCTCGTCATTATGCTATTGTATTCGTTGTGACTTAAAATTTTAGGGTTTTACGTGGGGTCGATATGCGTCCAGATTGTACGTGCCAAAAACCACGATATGATTATAAGGCACGCCGTTGTGAGGGGGGGAGGACTCCGGATTAATTCTGACCACCTGGGCTTCTTTAACGTGCACGCAATGCATGGTACACGGGCGTTTTTTGCATTTCGCCACCATCGAAATGCGGCCGTCGCGGCCGGGATTCGATCCCGCGCCCTCGAGCTTTGCAGCGCAACGCCGAAGCCACTATGCCACCACGGCAGGTGTCGTGGTGACTGTACCCACCCTTCATGTAATGTCTTTGACGGAGCCAAAAAAAAAAAAAAGAAAGAAAGAAAGAAAGAAGACCCCCACAAGCCCGCATACAGACATATACTCGCACGCATGCGCACACGCGAAGTCGAAATCTACAAAGCTTTCTAATGTCCACTTGCGCGCACAACGCTGAGGACCCAATGGCTCCAGTCCTTAGGGAATGCACGCGCGGCTATTGTACGAGTCTATACGGTATACACTCTGTCGGCGAAGAGCCTCACGCGACACGTCGCGAGCCCGTCATGCAAACGAAGAGGCGAACGCACGAAGGACAGTCGTCCTCGAACGTCCTCGGCTCCCAAAAGGAGGCGTCGCGAGGAGAGGAGGGCTCCTCCAACAGTGGATCAAATTGCGCGGCTCTGCCGTTACGGAAGCTGCTCGGACGGAGTTCGCGTTCTGTCCAGTACAACAAGGGAGAGGCGAACAGCGTGTGATTTATTGCGGCCCAGCACCGCTGTTGCTGAGGTCGCTCGCTGCTTTCTGATTGATCGCCGCTGCCGTGTTACCCGATCCTCAGCTGGTTCCACTGAGGCGTCCTATATCTACTACGCAGGCATGCACACCAAATAACTGCGCGGACACTAGACTCGCGAAGTTAAACGGACATTGAGAAGGACTTAAACGAGATAAATATTTTGGCGTCTGATAGCAGTAAGTGCGAGTTCTTCATGTACACCGCTTAATGGGCGCAACGGAGAATGATGGGAAGAAGCTATTGTTTTCTATCGCCTCAGCTCTACGCAGTATCACGTTGGATGAACAGCTATGGGCAGTCCAATGGGCACGCGAAGCGGCCGAAAGGCTAGGCCTTTCGGTCCCAACGTGGGAGCAGCCCGCTTCGGGCTAGGAAACTATAGTGCGACCTAATGGACCTCAATGAAGTTTTTTCATCCATCCCTCAGCTTCTCTGTCGTACATGTCACTAAATACCTTACGTGAAAAGTTATCGCGAGGCTAGACCGGTATATTATCTGGGATTGCGACAAATCTGTCCCCTTGGGGATATTGAAGAAAGCGAATAAAAAGTAAGAGTAATCTTACTCTTACTTAAGTAATCAATGTACGCGACGATATGCCACGTCCAAATATCAGGAATACTGCACCAGGCAACACAAAGGGCTTTCGTCATGTCCGCTTCCGCCTCGACACTGGGCCAATAGGCAATTGTTAGGTTAATCGAGATTACCGATCTTCCGCGCTTTCTGGCGACGATCATCAAGCTCTTCTTGGAAAATACAGCGACATGAATCAGTCCACCCAAAAAGGCGAACAACGGAACGCAAGAACATATGTGTACCGAGTAAGCAAGAAAAGAACATCTCAGGCAAGCATGCCGTACTGCGTTTTGCACTATATATACCATACGGCGAAAGAAAAAGAGCGATGAGAGGCGTGATTCATATATTCGCAGAAAGAAAGGCTACAGATTGACCATGCGGGGACTACTTTAATAACGCATGAATGTACGATGCGTCATGGTTGTCACCACTCATTAACCCGAAGCACGACATTCCACGCAGCGCACGTCCGCAAAACGAACGGGCGCGGCGGCAAGAACACTACGACAAACGTATGCGCCGCGCGATTACGTCATGCAATCGAAGCTCATGCACGAGCGGCGTGTGGACCATCGCTCGACGGAAAAACCGCGGTTACGTTGCGAACCCACCGGGGCCGAAGCCCACACGTGGCACACGGAACGCAACACGAGCCACGCCAGAACAGGTCCTCAGCAGAAAGAAGAATAATCAATACCGCTGTCGACGTGAGGTCCTTCGCCGGCCACACCCCTTCGCGCCGGCACCATGTACGGCATGGGCCGCCCCGTGTGACCCGAGCGCGGTTCGCACAGACACGCGCACTTGAAAGCCACGTTTGTTTCTGGCTGCTCGAGCGTGTAGCTTCAACGCTTGTCTCACACAGACTGGCAGCGTGCAGATGAAGCTTTGTCTCTTCAGATTGCCAACGTCGCTGATGTTGGTATATGCGCCTCAGTGAGGGCCTGGTTATGAGTGACACTTTATAAACAGGGCTTTAAGCAGTCTATAGATTGTCTGTAGAGTTCACTTAGATTACTATATATACGGCTTCTCGTAGAACTCTCCTTTCGGCCACGAAAGTATGGCAAATAGCGCTGAACCTTCGCGTGCTAACTGTAGCGCCACAGCGCATATAGCGAGCGTATGAAGCAGATTTTAGGAGCACACGCTGCGGATTCGTGACTGCAACATTTCGCACGTAAAATCCCAGAATTATATATATATTTTTAAAGCATGGATGTCCAGCTTGTGACATGCTTGTGCACCGGCGTGCACGCTAAAACACGAGAGCGTTTTTTTTTTTTTTTTTAATATTTGAGCGTCGCCGCGGATTGGGTCTGTTTCGGCGAATCGCGTTGGACGCAAGCGCTGATACAGGCGCGCGTCTATTTAAAGTGTCCCTTCATTTTAGTGGAATCCCCTACGGATAGCGTCAGCGTTATCTATAGTAACACGCTGAAAGTACCGACTCCTGGACACTGATGATTCTTCACAGACAAAGGTCGCTGACAAGATTAACACTCCATTGATCAAATGGTTGCTCATGAATTTCAAAAGGGTTGCTCGCAAGTCTGTGGACATATGGACAGACTTTTTAACAAAACATCTAGAGAAACTAAGTAAATTATTGTGAAAGGAGCGCATTGCCCAAGGCAAGCTCGTAATACGAGCTGCTGTGCAGAGATCAAGCGCTGCAAACTCGAAACACTAGATTCCACGCTTTCCAACACTCTTTCGCAACGGCGCAACTTGCAAGAATGTCGTCACATGATTAATGAGACTATTCCGCCTGTAAAGCAATCGTTTTCTCCGCAAGAATTAAGTTGCTCACGTTCAGTGATAACGACGTGGGCACATGGCCGTAGCCGTCTAACGGCGAATTGGAGACACGTCCACGTGTCTTCCGTTTTCATGGACAACTGAGCCCCGCAAGTTTTGCGATGACGTTGACAATATACGGTGACGAAGCGTACGTGCTGCTGTCGCAGCAAACCGTTGTGACGAACAAGGACGACGCACAAACACGCCCGCGGCTTTATATAGCGTTTACGTAAGTGTAAACAAGATATGTTGCTGTATATACAAGTCTGCATGCATACATGCTCACGCTTCCTCCCCCTTCCCGAGACGGTCGAACGATGGATGATTTGCATGTGATATGCTTGTATAAAGCGCGTATAGTTTCCCACTGCAAATGTGCCACATCATCTGTAAATTCGCCTTACTCTCACACTATTTAACACGCAGCTTACAACCAAGTTGCAGCAGCAATTGCCTACTTATCGGAGTCCGCCTCTCCAAACTTTTATTAAACTGCCCTTGTATCGCTGGTCGGGATGTATCGAGCTGCAGAAGAAGGAAGAAAAGGGGTGAATCTGCGCTTCGAGCTAACATCTGTCCTGACCAACTCCTAGGGCCAAGTTAGGCTGGAAGTGACCTGGGGTTGATGATATATAAAAGTGGGGCTATAGCTCAGAACGCGCGGATACCGCATGCCCAAAACAAGTCAGCTCCTTAGCTCACCAGCAGCCCTATTTGCTCTCTTGCCATCACCAAAATCCTTTTTTTTTTTTTTTTTTTTGTCTTGCCCCCAGCGAAGGCTCGGCCTCTGTGAAGATCATCCATTCAGACGAAGAAAGCAGCCCCAAAAGATCCGGTTCGTTCCCCTCACGGCATCCTCGAGGCCCTAAATGAATGGCGACACGTTTCGAGCCGTACAAGAGCTATGCATTTTCACGTTCCGTGCCCTGCTTTCATGCAACTTAGTCTTCCACGTGAAAAAGAAGAAACGGCTGTTATCCGGTTTGTTATAACGCAACCACGATTTTGCTTGTCCGCAATATACATAACTCGTCTATCAAATGTGGCCCACTTATGGAGACGGCAACCGCCTATTTGACACTAGCTGCCCCACTACTTGAGAAGTCACTGATATAGCACGCTCCGTTTGCTTAGCCTGGGCCGGCATAATGGTGCGATTCCTTTCTTTGGATCCTATTCCATTCTTATCCTTCGTCGACGACCAGCCGATGCTGATCACAACGTATAGGAGACGTGCCGCTCGGGCCACTAGCTGGCGAAGATTGCCCGCCACGTGCCTATCTGCAGTTCATATACTCAAAATGAGCAAGGAAAGTAACAAGTGACGGAAAACGTGCGACATATACGGAATAACTTAGCGCCTCTGAAAGCATTCGCCTGAAACGAAAGGAACTGTGACAGACCTCTTGACCTGCAATCGCTGGCACACATATCGGCCAACGTCGAGTGAGACGCCGGGTATTTAAGCTCGGCGCCTTAAGAGCCCGCGGCTGCGACGCAAAGTCCGAGTGAGAATAGCGGTTGTAATCGTCTACTCGCGATAAGACTAGATAGAGAGGGAGCACACCGTGTCTAGCTAGCTCTTGACATCGGAGGGTATCTTCCTCAGTCGAACTTCGTAATCCGGATGTTGAGAAACAGAGCGCTATAATGCTGAATCTTCTTGCGCGATAGGGGACGGCACCTTGCAACCATCGATAATAAAAGAACAGAAGACGACGTGGACGATTTTGAGTTGTACTGTACCGCTAGGGGCTTTCCACGCATAAAAAAGCCACGATGAGCGCACGTTCTCGAAACGAGGACTGAGTCCTGAGTATATGCAGGACAGAACACCTTGGCACCTTATATCTCCTCACCTGCGTAATAACGGGCTTTAAGTCGTCAGCATGTCTTGTATCTTCAGTTGGAAGTTAGCGCTCACCCTGTTCTCCGGACCTTTTCATTACCCCTTCTACCTTCCTTTTTGCACATTCTGAGCTGCACTACAAGCTTAAAATGTCACGACATACCAACTCGCCCAAACTGCTACGCTCTTGTATCTTGATATGAGATCCCGGAACCAGCAATAAAAGTAAAGCGTGACTTACGTAACATACACTTGTACGCGCTCTGCCTTCATGCTCCAAGCACGAAGTTTCCTGCTAATATTACTAGACAGTATTATATGGCGGTGTAATCGCTCAGCCACGACGGGAACGATGGCTAGAACACGGATTTGTCTGATATTCGTGCCTGTGGATTTGGATACTACGTTTAATCTGCATGCATCGATTCAAATTTCGAACCAATCCTACTTTTTTTTTAACTCAGAAGGCAGTAAGACTTTGCGCACATGGTAATTTCTTCCGAATGGTTGCGTTTATAACACAATGATTTGTCGAATATGATCACTTCTCAAAATGGCGAAGTCATTTGAAGCCAGAAGGACAAAATCTTAGGCTAAATCCATGTACTAACCATCATTCCCATGTTGGCCAAAGTGGCATGCTTGCAGTTTCCATCCATCCATCCATAGCGCCAGAGTTAACTCTAGTAACTTTTGTAGGAAACTCCATAGGTCCAAGGTCATCACCGCTTTCCAACGTCTCAAGCCTTCCAGTTACGTGTAAGGTAATCCTGCGTCCCTTCGCCCGCACATATCGAGGAGTTTTCAGAGTTGCATCGAGTTGCAGGATGACTACGGGCTGGTGACACCGTGGTGGCCTGTGGCCCGCCGATGCCCGAGCGCCGTTTGCACTTGCTCCTCTTTCTTCTCTATTCTTACCCCTATACCCTATACGACACAGGCACTATACTCCTACCCCAGTGTAAGGTGCAAACCAGATACCACTCATCCTGTTAAACCCTGCATTTCCCCCATTCTATTGATCTCTATCTCTCTTCCTGCTCTCACTTCGCAAGCAGTAATCAACGCTTAGTCCTTTTAGAAACATCTACGTCTCGTCTCACGACACCTACCGCGCACGTCGGCAATTGCGTGCAATGCTTAGCCACACATACTAGGAAGTTTAACACATAAAGAACCCAAAGTTAGGGGACGCAATCGGCCGGGCGTACAAAAGAACGCAAAGAGCCTACAATTAAGCTTGAGTTCTTGTGTACGCAAAGCCGCCCGGATACGCTATTCTTAATGCTCCCTTCTATCCGAGTACCAGGGGACCAGATTAAGTGACCATGATGACGGGTCATGGCATTTCAATGAACGTTGGAGCGTGCACGGTACTGCGCGCTGCCACACACATATGGTGCGGTATACCGAAAGAAAGCCAGTTGGTTTCTCGGCGCTATCACCTTACTGCAGATGCATATGCCTTAGCAGCTCTGCGTTCTTGTGAGCGGTCATGCATCACGAAAACTCTTATGCTAGCGTACGCGCATGAATCGACGAGATCGAAGGTGATGTCGGCATGTAGCCTGACAGGGTGCGAGAGTTATAACCAACGCATGAACGTGGCTGCTCCGGGGGCGTACACATGTACGTTTTACAAGCGAAGCTTGTCTATGTCTAACCTGAACGCCCGTGTCTGTTCGCAGAAACTATCATCATCAGCAATTGCTCGAGCGTCGTCGTCTTCTTACACAGCTGGCACGTTAGCG
The DNA here is from genome assembly GCF_013339745.2 of Dermacentor silvarum. Classification (NCBI taxonomy): domain Eukaryota; kingdom Metazoa; phylum Arthropoda; class Arachnida; order Ixodida; family Ixodidae; genus Dermacentor; species Dermacentor silvarum. The sequence continues at coordinate 65,311,589 of NC_051157.2, read as the reverse complement.
CCCCTCGGCGCAACCGCGCGAACGCACTCGTGCCACCGCTCCCTCGTTCGTCGTCGTCTTCTTTCACAGCTGGCTCCGTTACCGCTCATCGCTACAGCGTAGAATTGCACTTCTGTCGTCGTAATGGGGATGCCGCGTTTACGGGGGTATGAACCATTGCCTAAAGGGGTATGAACCATTCATTGTCTTACGTGACGGACAGGTTTCATTTGGAATCAATTTAATTTCGAAGAATCGCAAGCGGCAATGGCGGGCGAATGCTACTAACCACGCCGCCGAGCAAATCGAGACATCGAACGCAAGCGTTTCTGGTTCGACAAAAGCTTGTCCCTCATCAGTGTGATCCGCTCCGACGAACAGCGACACAATGCCTTGGAAGTGTTGAATGAACATTACGCTACTAGTGGAGAAGACCTTGGTGAATTTAGAATTTGCGGTACGTGTAAGGAATCTTTAATCGAGGGAAAACTGCCTGCGTTCAGCAACGGGTACGTATACCCTCCATTTGTTGCGTTGGTGATAAGCTTCGCTTAAAATCCCCCCTCACGGAGTGGAAGGGCCGACGAATTTTTTCTTCTTTATTTTCAGCGTCCAAATGCTCGCACTGGGCATCATGCTTGAGCAGGAGGATACTGACGATCTACATTCATTTGGGCATAGTTCACGTTGCACCGAGAGACTGAGACCACAGGTGAGCATGCACTCGCGCGATAGTGAATAACTTCCCGATGCACTGTCGAGCGAGTGATATCGTAAGAAAAACCTATAAAGATCCATAATAAAGTTCACACGATTAGGCAAACTTCAAATCCGTTGTGCCGACGGCTTCACATTCCCGTGCCACTATGCGGGCAAGTATTAAACTTTTCAATAACGCTGACCCATCATGATCACGGAGGCGAACAATAGGCTACTGGAACAATAAGCAATGGGGGCATACCAAACTGAAAAGAGAAGAACGCGGAGAACGCGGCGGCGAAAGACAATACTAAGGCATGCTTACGTTCGCCGAAACACGTGTGCTCGGTTCGTCCGAGAACATGATAGGTTTTGCGGCCGTCAATACACCTACGTGCTGAGGTGGAATTTCGCGTGGAGCGTCGGTGCAGCGCTCGACCTGCGTGCGTACAATTAGCGACCACGACGGTTGACTACTTCGTTCTGATGGCCTTAATGCGCGAAATAAGGCAAGGTTTCGCAAGTAGTATTCTGACTGAGTACTGCGCTGTTGACGGTACCGCTTCTTTTGCAGTCTCTCGCCAAGACTCTCTCTCTCTGCCACACGTGGATGGAAACTTGTTTCTGGGTTCCTGGCTCAAATGCGCAAGACATGGATCTTCGCATTAGGCGACGGCTTGACTAGTTTGCATGACAAGTGTATCTAATAAAAAGCAACTATTTCCCGCAAGCTGACTCGAGAGAAACGTGACTCATCACTTTTATAGCCGACAAGGTATTGTAACATGACAAGATTCTATAGCACATATAGGAGCACTACGTTTATTGGGGTTTGTCACACAGTGCAGGGCTACAACACATACACATAGAGAACCTTCATAGGTTATGCCTGCAATAGCGCTTAATTTCGACGGGAGTGGTGTAATAAGGCACATAGCCATTGAATTATTGACGCTATTCGCGTATTTTTTTATATTACAATAGTCTTAGAAATATTGGTTCCATTCAAGTGTCTAGAAATCTGTTTTTGTTGTTTTCGAATTTCAACATCTTGCTCTTTAGAAGAGACAACATAGCAAGTTTGCCCTCTGGAACTTTAACGCCTTCTAATCTATTGTGATTTGGACATGTATTCAAACTAAGGCTGCCACATTACTACTTTTTGTATTAAAAAAAAAAAAAACCTACAATGAAGGGCTCCGCCATTCCGACCATATACCTCGGATTCTGCATGTACGCTGCTTTCATTTTGAGTATCTTAGATGGGGCGCATTGCAGTAAAATGCTTCAAATCTGCGACAACAATGACCTTGACACTCAAAGCCGGTCACGACAGATTCTGCGTCATTGCTATCTTATCGTGATGTCATGCCTCCTCGATGCTACTACAGAGCGGAAACATCTCACTTCCTCTTTCCGTTCTTGCTCATTCGCGCATGCGGTGACGTCGTCCCCTTTCGCCCCCTTATATAGTTCCGTGGCCGTAGATATATCGCGCACACTCGAATGCTGACGAACTCAACGGAGAGACATCGCGCTTAAGTTTATTTTTCCAAGGCCGCCGTACTCACTCAAGGGCACAATCTGTGGGCTCAATGGCGCGCTCGAAAGGGCATTGCCTCCAAAGCTTCTGCCCTTTCGTGTTTTGTATACGCACAAATGCCGCGTCGATATCTCTTGGAAACGCAGGGCGATGCACGGAAAGAAAAGCAGATGAGTTTTGAGGGAAGGATTCTCTTCTTTTCTTTCTTTCTTTTTTTTTTTAATGTTATACAACGCACTGACTGCGCGATTGTGACAAGAATGGGACGCGCGGTGTTGCGGCAAATGAGGAAGAGCGAGAAGAATCGGTTTGCAGAAGAATAGGAATAAACTTGTTCCACTGCCTTCGACTACAGGCAGGTTCGCACAACTCTGCATTTCATTGTGGTTTTGCTTAGCGTTTTGAAGTGGCATCTCTGGCATCGCTGCTATGTGCGTATACAGTACAGGGCCATCACCTCTCCATCGAACCAGCGAGTCTGCCAACAGCAGCATGCTGTTCGTGGTGGGGAAAAGCGTAAAAGACCCGACCCCATGCAAGACCTCTCCGCCTGACACTTTGTCGCTTTATGTTGCAAGTACATTTTCCGCACTTTCAAGAAACCAAGACAGCTGTCGTGCCTTTTCCGCTTGCTCGCTGCGAGCGCTGTCCAGTTGGAGACCGCTTATCGAGAAAGCGCTTGAAACAGCCTCTGACGTCTACATCGTGGGCCATTCCCAGGCATTCCGATGACTCCGCAAGAGCTCTCGGTGCAACAACAGAAACGAACTATCCGCATGCGCTTGAAAGAGAAGGCAGTGCAGATTTGGCGTTCCAGGCAGGAGCTCGCATGCTCCAAAGCCATTCTCTTCGACATTCCTTATCGTCGCCTTTGTTTCCTTCTTTATTTATTAACTTACTTTCAGCCTCCACGTTCTCGTGGTAGAAACACTCGCTCCAGGCATTCAGAGGCTGCGATATGTCGCCAATTTAGGGCGAGTTCACACAAACTTCGAGATTTCATAATTAGTAGGCACAGTCTCATGCGTACGCAACGAAAAGTTGAGAACATCAAAGCACGAGATAGGTCCTTCGTGAAAACAAAGATCGAGGAAAGAACGAGCGATCACTGCATGCTGAGCAACTTATACGGTGGCGGCAGAAACGCGACGCGGAGACGGGAGGTCGTGGCACATAGCAGTATATTTGAACAGCCGGCGGCAGGGGGACACACCATCGCCTGCTACGATGTGGAAGGTTGCACACTGTTATATATACCTTCGCCAGCCTTGAAACGCGCCGCCGATGCGCAGACAGCCGCATTTTCGCGCTAGCCTAGCTGAAGGACAACATTGCCTGTATTGAAACCTCTCTATATCCTGCCCTCACAGTGATCCTTTCAAACTTGTCCTCAGTGACGTTGGCTACATAACGTATACGCTGCGCATTTGGACAGCATCAGTTCGAAATTAAACGATGCCGTCTCGATGCTCTCTCCCTGAGAATCAGGTCGACGCACACTGGAGAGAGGACGACAGCCAACTCGCACGCCCCTATCACGCTGTTTGCGCTGGAACGCAGATGCCTCGTTGAGAGCCATCGCTTATCACCAAGGCGTTGCCAGTTGCGCCTGCAACATCTGGTTGCGTAAACACTCTTTCCGGAGCTCTCGCGAGCAGGGAATTGACCGCAAGACCGCGCGAGAGCATGTCAGAAAGTTCAGCGCGTTCTATCACATTTGAGAGCTTTCGCATAAAGTAACTTCTTTTATTCCTGTATGGTTCTAGATTGACGGACGCAAGAGGCTTGCGTTCCGCTATAGCGTACACAAGCCACCTGTGCACCAGCAAAGCCCAAGCAGACTTTGGGCTTTTAGTTGCGCAAGCCGTTTTCGTCGCCTAATCTGAACCTTTCTATTGCCTGGATATCCATTTGGGCCATCCGGTGACGGCTTATCTTTAGCCGGCGCGGTGGCTGGGTGGCTATGTGCTATATGCTATCTGCTGATGAGCCTGAGGGCGCAGGTTCGATACCTGGCAACGGCGGCTGCATTCCGGTTGGAGTAGGATGCAAAAGCACTTGCGTATACTCGCTTTTAGCTATACATTAAAAAGCTTCGGATGGTCAAAATTTATCTGAATCCATCCACTGCGTTGTATCACATGTCCCGGCGTAGCTTCTGGGCGTTACAAATCAATCAATCAATCAATCAATCAATCAATTGTAATATTTGATTTAAGCAGCGCACATACGGCTAACACAAACAAGGAAGGCGACACATTGCTGAAATCACAAGTTTATTAGCGAACGTTCAATACCATTCCTTCAAGGTAATGACACGCGATAGAATTATTCCAGTTGTCATTTCACTGATTGCTTTTTGTTATAGTAACTGGAATACTTCTCTCGGCTCAGTGTTTGCATGTGGTATATTCCACTTTCAACGCAACCTTAATTGCGGGCGCAGCGGTGTGTCGTGTTATTTGTTTCCGCAGTTGTCCTTGAGCATTCTGCTTAAATGAAAGGTCAGCCCTGAGCCATGTTGGCGTGTACTTGGCGATAGCGTGCAGTCGGGTATTGAAGTTCGTGGACAGTGATCGCAGCGAGAAATCTGAATGTGTTTCCTGGCCTACATATGCTGGAAGTAACTCAGAGCTGTGGCAATAAGTTCTGCGAGAGAATCAGCCACTTTCCAGCGATGCACTTTAGCTGGGACGAAATTCAGTTTCTTCGCCCACCACCCATAATCTATAAACTATCTCAGCTGATATAGCACATTTAAAAGAATCGCAGAAAGGCTGTCATGTTGGACTACGTACGCGAAAGTACATATAGTGTATCTTATTGGTCAAAGTTCTACGCTTAAAGTCACATTGGAAGCGTCAGAATAGTTAGTGTATACGTGTATACAGACGCGTTAGCTTCTTTTCGTTAGTTAATTTCGTTAGCTTGGCGCTGCCGTGCGCGAAAGGCAACCTGCTTCCTTTATGTGTCGAAGTGCTTGAGATGACATATCCCACACACTGGAACTCAAATAGCCTACAGACCGTTTTAGTTTTATTGGCAGGCGACGTCGTATTGGAAACGTTCGGATCCGATTGTTAACGACAATCGTCATTTCTGTGCCGTGTACGCAGCACCAAACCGGTGTGCGCTATTAATGCTTTGCCGGTTTCAGAATGACCGTAAATGGCTGCACCGATACTCCAGTCACAAATTGTAATGCAGTGCTCAAGTTAAAAGCGACCTCCGGAACTTGTGGCCAAAGCTTTTCATAAGTATAGCTGAGATACCTTGAACAGCTTTGGTCAAAATTTCTCAGCATGTTTCCTGTTCTCAACTCTAACTATATAGTCTCGCAGTAGCTTACGGTCCACGGACCAGCGTTACCTTTACGATTACTGCACCACGCTAGCTGCGTTAAAGTTCAGCGCGTACCGCAGATACGTGGTACGGTATCGCTATGTTCCCGAGAAAGTTTGGCAAAGCCAAGTGTTAAATAGCACCCTCTAACTCTGTTGATTTCGACAACAGCAAATGCGAATGAATCGCTGCACGAGTAACGATTTTATGTGAGCCTGCGTTGGCGGCAGCTACTAAACCCCAATGCAGACCGCAATGTCGACATCACACGGCTGCGTGTAAGAAACCGAAGCTGGCGACAGTATAAAGAACAGTCGTTTATGCACCACTAATGAGTATCCTTGAATATTCTCGGAACATCGCGTCATCTCCCCTCCCTCATTAAAGCCCACGTGTGCGCAACGGTGGTCGCGTAAACTGTGCCAACGTGCTCAGGCGCACGGAGTCTCTTCGAGGCACCCCCAGCCTCAAAAGAGTTTGTCCGCGGTGTGCACTCGGCATTCGTTCTCAATGCTTGAGCGCACACTTGCGTCTTGCGTGTTCAGAACGTATTCGTGTTTCAGAGCGCGAACACGGGAACGGAGGGGTGGCGTCAGGAGATATGCTAACGAGCTAGGCGTCAAACACATAGGTCGCGATAGCACGTATGCAAACAAAGAAGTGTTTCCTGAAAGTCGTGAGCTAGCATTACCGTTAGTGATGCAGCGCTACATGAACCGTGGGAACGGAAGGAAAAGATGAGAGGGAAATTACTGCATTGCACTTCCTCCGACTTATCTCGATCACACACACACACACACACACACACGCACACACACACACACGCACACACACACACACACACACACACACACACACACACACACACACACACACACGAAATAAAGCAATCTCGCTTCTACGAGAGAACGACGTAGATTAATTTAGATCTATTCAGATTAGACTGGCCGTCGGGACAGCAGTGTAGACGGGCGTTTTTGGGTTCCGCCTCCCAATCGGAATTCGGCCGCGGCGACTCGGCATCGAACCTGCAACCTCGTGCTCGGCCGAATAACCCAATAACGCAGCAAACTCGTGAATACATGGTACGGAAAGGCAGGCGTGCAAACAAATGACGCCAGTATAAAACGATATATGGACAACACAAACGCCGACTATCCTGCGTCAACCTCCTCGTCCCACATATGTCCGTTCCACATCATGAATCCCTATATACCAGCTTGCTCAACTTTTCGGCTCGTTCTAAATAGCCTCGTGGATACGTAAGATGGGCTTGTATACCACTGTATAGTATTGCTACATTATATCTTCTGCTGACTGGAACGCCAACGAAACTGCTCGGGCCAGGTGCATCTGGAACGCGACTGCAGTGCGTATTGCACATACCGATCGCAGCAGACAGCTATGCATACGTGTTTCCCGAGGCGGATGTCGCAGCAATCGCCGACGTAAACGGCGCACAGGTGCGCCAGCGTAAAAGGCCACGTGACGGCGCGTTCCCGCCAAGAATGCGAGGCTCGAGCTCACGGCGCATGCAAATTAAAATACATCGGCAATGAGTAATCAATGGCGTACCAAAGAAAAACAAGTAAATGAAAGAAACACCGTTTATCAGAGGGACCCGGGGTCGCGTACGCACAGACAGAAGGACCCAGGGTCGCTACGCACCGACTGCATGTAGTTTACGGGGTTTCGTATCCGAAAGCTACAGGCTCGCTCCGCCCCGCAGCGAAAAGCGGCCTATAGCACTTTCACGTCGTGTAGTTTCAACGTCGGCAAGCTCAAGGTAGGCGTCCTCCATACGTCTCACCGCAAAAGGCCCGCGATACGTTTTTCCTACCAAAAAGGAGGATATTTCGTGACTTGCGAATGTCACTCCGTCACTACTTTGTTGTGAATATACTATTCTTGTTAATTCTTTTCTTTGGGGTTGCTTCGAGCCCCCCGAACAATGTTGAGGTCATATTAGTTGATTTTGGCCTGAAAGATCAGTAGAATTTAATAAGCAGGTCCTTCATGCTGGTGAACGAGGTATTTTAAACAATTTTATTGTTTTTGTTTTGTTTCTTGCCAGAAATAATCCAGTGCTTATTTATAGTACTCCAATATGCCAGCTGCGAAGCAGTAACGCAATACAATGCCCTCCGAAATTCTTTGCGCGGTGCGTGGTTCGAAAAACAACAGTGCTCAGGGAATTTCGAAAGCCATAACTGCTAAAAAGACACCTTGTGCATCGTTAAACGAGTTTCGTTAGGGTCTCAAATGACATCTCGCACCTGAAATCTGATGTGTTCATAGTGTTTTAAATTAAGAAATGCACCTATCGCTCGTTGCTCATGTGCAGCAAAGGTCGATGGCACTTTAGCAGTTATTTATAAAAAAAAGTGTAGATGCCGTAAAAAGTAGTAGAAAATTTTCAAAAAAAAAAAGTAGTCGATTTGTCCATAGTTTTTCTGGAAAACGGCAAGAACCAGTAGTTCCGAAGCTTATCACTGAATCACCAAAATTCCGAAAAGAAAAATTACAAAAATCAGAAGATCGCCTGATAAATCAGTAGCTGTGACAACACAGCTTCCGCACTGCCCGAGCTACGCCAATCAGGAAAGAACGCAAAGCGAAAGCGCCACGGGCAGCGATCGACTGACCGTGAAAGCTATCGTACGAAACTTGTCGTGATCGCGAAGTGCAATTACAAACTGAACGCGGTGTCCCAGGAGCCAAATTGGCTTAGCTAGCAGTAAAGATGAAGAAGAGAACGATGTTCGTCCCCTCCCTACTTACATGATCGGTCGCCGGGGGCTGGAACGTGTCCCAAATCCAGGTCAGGCCACCGCCGTCGCACCGATGAAGTCTACACGCCGAGACGCCGGCGCACGACCGCCAACATCGCCGGCCGGCACGCCGCCCCAACCGCGCCGCTGTCTCGAGCGAACACGTGGCTCGCAACGCGATGTCAGTCACGAGAAAACAACACACAAAACGCGCCGCACCGCGCGCGTTGGGGCAGTATGACCACAATGGAGTACGAAAACGAGTGGCAAAATAAAGAAATAAAGCCTTCCGTGCACAGTTGTAGCTCGCCGCTGCGGCAGCCCGGCTTCGGTTTCTTGTTTTTCTTCCCCAGGCGGCAAACTCAGCAGTTGTCGTCGCACGACGCTGCTTAGCTTTGCCGAGGTTCCTCAGCGCACAATCACAGCCTTCACGCACAATCGCGGTACCCTTCGGGATTACCTCGCTCCCTCGCTGTCCACCGCCGGTTTCACCTGTTGCAGCCGCCGTCGGCGCCGGTTGAAAGTAGGTAGGAGCTGCAGAGTTCTGGGAAGGAACAGTTCCTTCGGTGTTTGGTCCGGCGAACAGTTGCTGTCGTGGCGCAACAGGCCACGAGCGACCACCACTAGTACCGCTCGCCGTAACGCCGCGACCGCAACGGCGGACCAACCCACGCGAGGAAAAAAGCGATTCTGAAAGTTGGCTCTCTCTGCCGCGTACGTCGTCGTGGCGTGCGGCGGGAGAGGAGAGACAGGAGAGCGCTACGACGACGCAGCCGCCGCCACCGACCGCCCGAAAGCCCGATCGGCTTGAGCCAGCAGCGCTCGAAGGCAGGAATGGCTCGGAGAGGAGGCGGTGCCTCCTTTCCCTCCCAACGGCGCTCGACGCTCAACGTGCGAGCGCGCTCGAGCGCGCGGTGTTTTGTTCCTCTTTCCATTTTGCCGTTGATATTTTCACGATGGGTCCGAGTCACTCACTCTTTCCCCCCCTTTTCCTCGTCTCGCTTTTGATAATCTTGCGCTACGGCGGGCAGGTCGGTCCTTGCCGCTCCGTTCGCGCACCTAAAAAAGAAGCCGAGCGCTTCGTCGGGCGCCGAGACCCAAAGACGGGACCGGGTGCGTCGTGGGGAGTTTTGTTTAGAATAGCGGCGCCCGCTTGAGGCAGCGTCCCGCCGCCGGTGCTCGGGAGAGGTGTGTAGTATCTCGTCGTCGCCTGTCACGTGACGCGAGACTATTCTCAACAATATGCGTGGGTTATGACCGAGAGAGGAAGTGAAGGATGGTACGTTGAGAGCTGGGTGGCGCATATCCCATACTGCATAACGCTGGTTGGAACCAAATGGAGACAGAAATAAAAAGGAAGCTACAAAAAAAAAAAAAAAAAAAAAGTCGCTACTTGGATGCTGTCCCATAATTTCCCAGAGCAAGCTTGGTGCATGATTCAGCTAGCCGGACTTTCTTTAGCATTAAGGGCTGGGATCAACAGAAAGAGGAAGTCTGTTCTTGCCCAGACGATGCTTATCTCACGGGTACGCTGCTTCGCCCTTTCGTGTAGGAAGTTCCTTGAACGCCACGTGCTTAGTTGTGACATGCGTTGTGGCAATGTGTAAGACCGCCCATGCATTGTAAACACGTGACATCGAAAAGGCTTTTTTTTTCCCTTTATTTTTCTGCTTTCGAAATGTCATCAAGAGCGGACTAGACCGTTCGAGTACAGCAGCTTGCAGGGCAAGTTCGCACGCATTGCATAAACAAATAAAAATAGAGAAGATCTAGCCGCAAATGCGAGAGAAATGCGACCCTCCAATGCGCCTTCGACTGTCGCGGGGTCTATCTCGTTGCAAGCCATATACATCACGGACAGCTCCATGGCGCGTGGTACAAATTTTGTGGTTACGACGAGACCATACATAACACGTCCTGCATTGCTTGCAGTTCTGCATCACAACCATAAAAGAGGAGCCATGGTCGCTGTTCTGCTAATCCGCAGTGTCAAGGTGAGAATGGGTCCAAGTGAAAAGGAGAGTGAGAGAAGTAGACATGCAAATCCAACGCAATGTTTGAATATTAACGCGAAGCTTGAGTTAGCGAGTTAGCAGATATGAATAAATAAAAGGACTTAAAGAAAATAAACAGAGGAGAAATCATGCACGATTGCTCTAATACGAATTAAATAAAACTCGGAATTTGAACGAGAAACATACGTTCATGTATGCTACTGATGTTTGCCTGGCCATACGCTTAGCATGTTACTCCAGATGACCAGGTTGTTGACACATGACATGAAATGTATGTATGTATGTATGAATGTATGTATGAATGTATGTATGAATGTGTCATGAAATGACACATTCATACATAATACAGAGGCGCCCAAAATACAAAAGCACACACGGTAACCAGTTGTTCGAGGCCATGCAGTGTCTCTGATGAAGGCTAAGCGCGCCATTGTTGCATGCCATGCGCTACTGGCGCTGCCCCAAGGTCCAAGAGCATGGCTCTACTCTAAGAATCTGCCACGATGGCATACATTTTTAACGGGTCAAAGCATAGTATTCATGAACGTATTGTTTCCCAACGACAATCAGCGAAATCTCCCAGAAAAATCCTCGTGAAACTCTTCTCTTGAGGTCACTTTCTTTTTTTCCGCTCTGAACTTGCCCAGTCCACTGATATAACATTGACGTCGAATGCAGTGAGCCAGTCATATTCGTTTATGCGTGCACGGACATGCATAAATAATAATTGGGTGTCATTCCAACCGAATGAATAGAACAGCACTGCGACAGTGGCTTACTGTCTACGTTGAAACTTGACAGACATGTCATGTGTTCTTCTATTGAACAGGTGAAACAAGATCATAAAGCCAAGTGACACCCTTAGGCAGAATAAGCTCTCGTACATACGTGTCAGCTTTATTCGCGAGTAAAGACTTGATAGACATTCATGTGGCATCGCTAACTAACGGCATTATTCTGCCGTGACACTGTCAGAACTATAGTACACACAGACAGAAACACTATAGCGTCCTGTTCAAGCTATCTATATACAAAAAAAAATGTACGTGCGATTGATGCCACACAGTTTAAACGCCAAGTGTATGAACCGCGCTCCACAGTTAATAAGTGAGGGAGCAGCTCGTAACTAGAACGGTCTTTCGTGCTCTTATTGATGTCTCGGACGCACACACTCTCTCCGAGCCAAATTGGTTTTGTTTAATTTTCAGTCGTTTTCAGTTTTCGGGTCAACAGAAGCTTTATTTTGAGGCTAATATTCGCTTACATACGCAACCCCATTTTTAGCGGACTTCTTTTACTCTCCTCTTTAGCTTCGAGGACCCATAAAAATGGAGTTGCGTGTACAACAGAATATGAGCGTCACAATAAGGTTTCTGTTGAATAGAAAACTGAAGACGACTAAAAATTAAACAAAACAATTTGTTTTGTATACAATTCCGGCAATGTAATGCATATTTGTGACTCTTCTGTGACGCTGGTACATTTTCACTCCATCTGAATGGAGAGCAAAATATTTTACTGAGGCCCCGAGTCCAGACTAATGGACGGGGAGGGTCAAGGTGAGGGGAAGTGAATCATCTGAGAGCAGCGGACAGAAGGGCTTTATTTACGCCTCTTCTTTAGCCGGACGGCGCTGGCGGCGATGACGTGGTCTGGAAGAGCCCACAATTCCTCGTCTGGTCCCAAGATCCTGGCCCATAGAATCCTCACGGGGACGCTCCTTGTACAAGTCCTGTGTCTTGCCAATATTCTTGATCCGCTCAATAACTTGGCCTTAAGGCTTTTTTTAGTGCGTCCTTGTATTCTTTAATTCTTGCGATACGGCTAGCGTTAATAACTTCGTGTATTGTGGGTTGAATTTGTAGCCAAACTTACAATAGATGCGTGTTGTCGGAGTAAGACCAACATTGGTTGCATGTGTTGTGGTCAAGTCACCTTCGAATGTGGTCGTGTATTTGAGGTGCAGGGAGAGAGCAAGTTAGGGTGCCTCGATGTCCTCCTCGCCCGCATGGAGCGGTGGGCGTGGCGGACATCGACGCACCCTAGAGTAAATTTGAGTCACGCGCCGTAAGGCGGTGACATCCGGAAAATATTTCGCGGAAGCTTCCGACAGGGAAATTTCCTGTTCAGCTTTATTTCTCAGGCGGAGTTTACTCCCTTTGCACTGTGCTCACGCGGGATGGGGGGTGAGGTAGTTTTTCGTGTAGCCTGGGTTTTCATGAATAAGTATTGGTAGTCTGATTTCCTTCGGCTCCAGAATGGCCAAGGGTCCACTCCACCGCGTAGCAAATATCGGAGAGGTTATGGGCTACTGTTGATGTTAGTGCAGTTGCTTTTTTTTTTTTCTACTATGGATCGCTGACAAGGATGCCGGAGATCTGGACATGTTGTCAACACAAATGTCACCGGCCTCCCCATAGCGGTAAATTGTTGAATGTATGAAATGCATTGCCGAGCTCTTCCTGAGCTCGGGAAGTGTTTCGTACATTGCAAGAATTGGAAGTAGTATAGGAAAAAGACCGTGGCTGGCTTCGTTTTACCGCGCGCCATTACGGCCTTGCAGGCCCGCGGCAGGAGTTCAGTTAGGACGTGCAGTTATCAGAACTGCTTCACTCAAACTGTCGCCGCAAAATAAATGAGAAAATTCAGAATTATGTGCTTGCCCAACTTGTTGTATACATAAGGTAATACCAGGGTCCTTCAATAAAAGTATTGAAGGACCCTGGTAATACTGATGTTAAGGCAATACGGCCACCTCCAACAACCTTCTCATTTTCTTTATTGTTATTATTATTGTAGACCAGTAAACAAACAGATGCGACATTTCAGTTTTCAACTCTTTTCTCGGTCTAGGAGGAAGAAAAGAGGGAAGGAAAGGCAGGGAGGTTAACCAGATGCACGTTCGGTTTGCTACCCTAGACGGGGGAAGGGGTTTAAAGGGACGAAAAGAAAGAAAGGAGGGAGAGGGAGTACTCTCAGTGTGAACACGTGCTGTCGTCCAACACTTCACAATCGGTCACTGAGGCCAGTCGAGTTCATGATCCTAGCAATGCCCGCGTCGATTTGAAAGTCTGCGACGCATGGGGCCATGGTCCAAGAATCTTTATCTCTGAAAATGGTCTGTAAGCCTTCAATACGTGAGGCAACTTGGAAGTAGAAAGACTCCCGTATGTAGCGAATAGGATCCGATGGCGCAACAATATTTCACTGTTGCATATTTTACCATAGAGACATCGCAGTTATTCCCCTCGCACTCCTACCACAATTTGTGTCTGACAAATCAAATATGCAATATCTTTTTTGTTCTATATAAGTATGTCGAAACAATCCAATAAAACGGGTCCATTAGAGACCGGCCATAAGATAACGAAGCCAGTGCATGTTCTCATCCGCTCTGTCAGCCTGTCTAACCGTTAGGGGAACGGTCGCAGCTAGCCGTCGGCTTTTAAACGGGACGGTAAGTGAAATCGCATTGAAAGCAGCAGCACGCCTGTCCGCGGACACCGCGAGTCGACGGCCTCCACTTCTTTGATCACACGCTGCCGACGAAAAATAACATCGCCACAGCATGGCGCATACCAAAGCCTGGAGTTGGGGGGGGGGGGGGGGGGGGGAGACATGACTTCCGCACTGGCGTTGACAAACGTGGCTGGAAAGGGCATTCAGGAGTCTTTAAATGCCGTTCGTGCTGGGAATGAAACGGAACGAGCGGGCTTCGCGCGTCACCTAGCTCCAAATGCAGGGAACAAGTCAAAGAAAAGGAAGGAAGGAAGGAAAGATACACTAAGAAGGACGCAAACTGGATTGACACTGGCCTTTCATTGTAAGGACGGGAAACTCAATTCCGAGCACATCGCACCCACCAGCGCTCGCTTCGGCTCGGCTGTCGCCCACGCGCGAATTCTCATTTATAGCCGGCGAGACCTGGTAGAAAGGGACGCGCATGCCACACGCCCCCCCCCCCCCCCCCCTCTTTCCCTCTCTCTCTCTCTCACTTCATCTCTCCATCGGTGAAGGAGAAAAACCATTACACCTTTATTTATAAGACCACGCGCGATTGGGCAGAGAGAAAAGGGGGGGAACACCGGCCATGAGAGAGGTCCGGAAACAGCTAGGGAATTTCTGTCCCTTTTTATTTCTTCCCCTGCTTCCCTTATTCGCGTGTCACGCGGCGATCGTAGGGAGAAAAGAGGAGGAGGGGCTTGACACAAGCCGGAGCGTGGCGCCCAGTGTTACTGTCACTCGCTGCTATATAGTAGTCCCCGGTGGTGCTAGCTGGCGCGCGGGGTCACGTAATCGTTTCCGAAGTGCAGGGAAATGGGATGAACTGGAAGCCGAAATTAAATCTCGACTGAACCATTTGCGACGGGGCTTTTGTTGGTTATTTCGAATGTGCGCACGCCATTCTAGTTTTCTCACGTTTCCTTTTTTTTTTTTTGTATTCTAATGCAAGGAGTAACAACTTTAAGGTAGGACGTGAAAAAGAAAAGAAAGACAGACATCTGAGAGCGATCGGGGATGTGCACTTACTGTTACATGTGCATTTACGGCTTGGGGGAATGGCAGCGGAAATGCGCTTTGGTTACATAACCAAGTCAGACAAGCAAACATTGCGTTCTGAGAGGGCTTCCGCTACATCATTACTGAAAGTATCTTTCTTATCTGTTTCTTTGTTCTCTTTTTCTGTCTTTTCCTTTCATTTTTTTAATTTTTCTTTAACTTCGCACGATTTCACTCGGAATTGTTGAAGCTTGTAGAGAGCAGTGACGGGACGTGCAGTATGGACCGGGGCAGCTTTTGGCTTGCATTGTTCGCTGTGTCTGCTCCCTGTACAGAAAAGCTATGTTTAGTTGCTGCACTTGTCGTTGTCTGTCAGATTTACGAGTCAGTTATCAGTCTGCGTAGGCCTCTTTAGATAACCTCCTTACTGCAAGTTCTTTGACTGCATGAAGCACGCCACTTCTCTTTCGCATCTTAAACGCCTGTCGTTACCTTGGCGACCCAGTGAAATAGGGTTGCAACATGTTGCCTTATCAGGCGCGTTACGTCATGACTACACGGCGGAATGTGCCATGCGTGCAAATCGTCGTGTACACATCGGCACACTTCAAGGCCTCGCGGTACCGTCGTTGACGAGTGAGCAATCGTAAGACGGCACAAAATTGACAGCTGTACTCTTGTAGATTAGATAAGGTATTGTAGGTTGCACCGCGTTGCAAAGATACGCTCTCGGGTGTAGCGGTTGCCTTCGGGCAGCCTTAACAAACGCAGGCTTTGGCATTTTCCGTAAGTTAGCAAAAAATAAAAAGGAAAAAAAAAAGAAAGACGTTTAGAAATAGAATTTGCGGTTTTCTGCGGCAACACCGGTAGAATGTTCATACGAATACCTTAGATACGTGCCTTCAGCTGATTCCTCAGGGTTGTGGTCCTAGGTTTGATAAAGTGATTTGTTGTAGTCCATTCTCATTACCGAAAAAATGCAGACAACCAAATGAGTAACTCTTTCTAAAGATTAATTTCACACAGGAGCTAAAAAATAAGAAAAAAATAAAAAAACTGGTGACATAAAAAGTAATCTGAAGCCAGAAGGTCATGTCCACAAATGTGGACATAAGATTTGGACACACATCTCAAGCTCGAAGCCATTTTCTTTTTTCTTTCTTTTTTCTTTTACCGGCCGCCTCAGCCGATCTATGGCGCCGTTCTTTAGAAGCAGGGTAAACCAAGATGCGGTCAGCGAGGGAAACGGCACTAGCGCGTGGCGTGCAGCGGCGAGAACAGGGTCGAATGAGACACTCTCGGTAACGTTGCGTGCCTGTCGTCTCTGAAAGTAATCGTCTGGCCACGATTAGTTGCCACGAGTACGATTAGTTAAGGGGAAAGGGCGCTGGATCAGGATAGAACAAGGTGTGGAACAAGCACGCGCGTGCGGTAAAACGTGTATTCGAGAACTTCATACATCGCGCTTTCGATCGCCAATTTGAACTTATAGCGGGATAATTCGCTGACACGAATGGGCATATACGCTAACCTGAAAGGGCATGTCAAGACACTGCACCATTTTCGTGACATTAACTACTCAGGGGCTTGGGAATGAGCGTTTAGGTATTCGAAAAAAAAATGTCGCACTCCTGACAATATGGCGAAAAAAAATGCTAATTCTGAATTTGAAAAATTTAACAAAATTACTTCAATTGCTCTACTTGCATGCAGGGCAGTTCAGAAAGGCCTTCGCATTGCGCCGCTCCTAAATAGGCTGGTGATGACGATCGTTATGAATGTTAACGGCAGAAATAATACTTGGAATGAAGCAGGCAAGGGAGATATAGACAGATGTTTATTTATAAAATGATAGGGTAGTATGCCTGAGGTTGCCTCCCATAGCCTGCTGCTCTAGGTTAACCATGAAGAGACCATGAGGAGATGGGAACTAAAGAGGTTTATGAGTGTTGAAGATGTGGACTGAGGGCGTGAATGGATGTTTCACAGCCGCGAGTCAAGCTCCGTGCTCTGCAGGAATGCAATAAGTGCCTGAAGTGCTCTGCGAGTGGGTTTGCAGTCTAGCCAAGGTCCAGGTATATACGTCGTCAGCAAACGGTCGATGGTGGATTTTGGACAGAGAATATAAGCTTCTGGAGTTCGCGCGCGTGTACTGGGGGAGGGGAGGGCAAACACAAAGGAGAAAAACGCTCGTGTATCATACTTTTGGGTGTACATTGAACAGAACCAGGCGCTCAATATTAATCCGCAGCACTCCCCCATACGGCATCCCTTGAAACACTATACTGTGCAGCTTCCGTGTTTTGAAACCTCGTTATTCCGACGAAGTCATCAACAGTGGCAGAACGTGAGTATAAGGTCGTATTTAAGAAAAATCCGAACCACCCCATCCCATTACTCCTCCGTATAGTCGCTTCTTCAGCTCGCCCCCGGGGAAATGTTGGCCGTATAAACGTTGCCAAGAAAATCAGTTTCCCTAACGAAGATATGTACCCTCGTCGAAACGTTGGCTCCATAGGTAAAAGGCTTCCACCGTTCGGCCACTGTTGACCGCTTCAAGTCTACGTCTTCGCGTGACCATTTGTCTTATTCCAATTAAATGAAGTAGGTTTAGAACATTGCTTTTCTTCGATTTTGAAATGGAGAGGTCAGAACGTAAGTTAGCCATTGGAGTAATATGGGAACACGTGCGCCCGCTGTGGCCTGGATAATAACCTAAGGAGAAAGGGGCCCATGAAACGACGAAGTCTATACATATCGAAGTCCACGTATAGATAAAGAAGGCAGCCATGTAATGGCGGACTATACGATACCTTTCCCCGAAAGCAACATTACGCGTTATACGTGTACATCTACAGCGTGATCTCAAGACCTTAGCCAAGTTGTGTGTTCCTTTTACTTTATGCAGTTGTTTAAAAAAGAATACGGTAAGAGCGCTACCAAATCGAAGTGCACGTGATTGTTATCGCACACATAAAGAAAGAACGACAAGCACTGAGACATGTCGCTGCTGCATGACTTTTGTACAGTGTGATGCAATTCTCCAACGAGTGCTCGAACTGATAAAAGAGGACTGTTTATGTAAGCGAGATTTCAAATTGCCGTATTGCGTCTCTCTCTACACTGCGGCGCCTTCAACTACCATATCTGTACGACCATTCTCTCGTATTGTGTTCGACGACACTGGAAGAAAAAAGAAAAAAAAGAAAATTGATAAATAAGTGAGGCCATTGCATGCAAACATAAAGTTCGCCACGTGGACAGTAGATAATTGGCCACGGGATGAGACAGTTTCACAGGAGTGCTTTCACGGCTAGCAAAAGAAGCGAATTAAGTACAGTTGATGACAAACGTTGACCTCCAGCATGGTATTCAGATTTCCTGTATGTACTAGTACGTGCGAACAGCATAGCGTTGTACGATTTTATTGGCTATCTTCACAAACTGCGCTGGAAAATCCAATGTTTTCCCAGAGCCCGAGTTCCATGAACTTTTGAAGCCGACTGTACCTATATGAATTGCATACAGCCGAGGAGTGCCTACATCCAATTCCCGGTTCCATGCAGTGCTCATTTATTCCATTCGCTACAATTTGTCATTAAATTAACCTTACCTATGCCATTTGATTGCCTCCTGGTTGGCATATTTGGCAGATCTCCCGTTCCGTTCCACCATAGCGACTGTTCTTTAGGGC
This sequence comes from Dermacentor silvarum, assembly GCF_013339745.2. Classification (NCBI taxonomy): domain Eukaryota; kingdom Metazoa; phylum Arthropoda; class Arachnida; order Ixodida; family Ixodidae; genus Dermacentor; species Dermacentor silvarum. The sequence continues at coordinate 65,293,046 of NC_051157.2, read as the reverse complement.
GTCACAAGATGTCGTTTATCGCATACCAGACTTGCAGTTTACGCAATTTGCAAAAGAACTGCATTTTAGGAGCTTAATCAGAAATGAACGAAACGGGAGAACAAGGGAAAAAATGCTCTATTTCATAACAGATCACACCCATTGTTTTCATTTTTTTCCCCGCAGTTACGAGAACAACAAACTGTGTACGAAGGGGACGCAGAAGGACAATGACTACAGGGAACACCACAAAAATGATTGACGTATGAAAATCACGGAACTGTGTATAAACATGCCCAGCGTTTTGCTTCTTTTTTTTTCTCCCTCCCGTAGGCACAAAAATAGGAAAAGTTCGTTACAGGAGCGAGATTGTGGAAAACGGTTCTTTGGCATCTCTTCGTTAGTGGACGCATTCGCAGTGCCGCGGGAACAGCAGCACTAACAACGGCGGCAGCAGCAGCAGAAGCGACGTTCCTTAGACGGGTGTCTCGTTGAACGAGCCCTTGCGGTTCCTGACCGGCGTTGCCGGCGGCTTGGAGTTTGGCGATTCCGCCGTCGTCGTCGTCGTCTTGGCCGGGCTCTCCTTCGAAGTGAGGCGTCCCAGGAGCGACTTTTTACTCCCTTTGTCCTTCTTGGCCGATAGGGAGTTTGAACGCTGCGTTTCAGAGAAATGCATCGCGGTTCGATTAGGCGCAGTTCCGGCTGTCTCCATTGTCTTGCAAATCTACGTAAGATAAGCAGTGACAACCAATTCGTTATTGCGTTTTTATTTTCTGCCTCTCAGCAAACCCTAAAAAAAAACAAAAAAACAGTGGAGTGGCGGTTATCTTTTATGTGAAAGCAAGTGCGTGCTTGTCCCATATCTTTAACACAGTCCCGTATACTCACTGATAGAGTACGCGCACTCTTCGTGCGCCCAATGTGAGTGAACGTTCTTCACAGAAAAAGGATGTTTAGTCAGCATTCATTTAATCAGCTTTAGTCTAGCCCGTATATTGCTCGTAGTAATAAAATTTACGAGGGGCAGTAGTTAGTTACCACGCTGTGTGCTGCATATCCGCCTCAGCTCTTAACACGTGTGAACAGATGCTGCCGCGATAAAGCCTATCGGCCACTCGTTATCTGTGCCAGACTGTGACCACTCGACAATGTCTCCGTCCATCATCTGCAGGTTGCGCCGATCACTCGAAGTTGCAGGCGGGGGCGTACTGGTGCTCATAGCTCTTTGGGCAGTACAAGTGCGCATAGACATGCCGCTACCAGTGTGAACATATTCATTTCTTGAGAAGGATCTATATCACTAAGAAAGAAGGCTGTGGAAAAAGCCCACGCGGTATTGAAGTTTTAGACGTGCATTATAGTGAAATAAAATTCCATATTTCTAACGCGCGGAAGTTCAGCCAAGCATCACCTCAAGGAGTATTTACCCCTGTAACTGGGAAGTTGAGAGACAGTCGTTTACAAAGGCGAATCCACATTTTGCGCTCTGTGAGACACAGTATATACGGATTCTCACCTGGCAGAAGGAGCCGAAGCACAAAACGACATCGTAAGGCACCTCTCGCGAATGCTCATCTTCGAAAGCCTAAATTTAGGGATGTACATGGGAACACAAGGTCTCCCACATCCACAGGGATGAAGTGGTACTGGGCAATTGGCGGAAGAACAGCATGAAAGATAATAGAAATGACTAGAAAACCCGATTCCTGACACTGCAAACGCGACTTAAGGGAACCATTCCGCCGCTCATTTTACGAGATCTATCGGGCGAATAGGCGTTAGTCTAAACCATTATCTCTGCTCAAAATAGATAAACTATAGGTATAAGCTTTGGCCATACCTGGCTCTTGCGCCAATAAACAACAGTCATTCATTCATTCATTCATTCATTCATTCATTCATTCAAAACAAGTATAGCCTGTCTGGGTGCATGGACTGTTCATTGCTTGACGACAGTACTGCTGGAAGATCTGCACTCTGTATTCATTTACTTTTTTTTTTCATTGTGGTATCAAATGGGCTCATGTGGAACGACGAATTAGGTGGCGTCATATAAGCGAGCAACAACCATTTCACATGAAAGGAGTACAACCCTTACCACCGAAGTGTCAAAAGAGAAGAGTTCCAACGAAACAATCCGAAATAGTAAGGAGGGTTACTTTTTCTTATAATCTAAACTACCAACCTCACACGGCACGGACGCGTCGCTGCATGGACTTCAAACTTTTTCTTCAAACCTTCGAACGACGTAGCAAAAACCCCAGGTGTATTTCGTTCTTAATAGCGCCAAAATGTCCAATCTCCGAGTTCGTTGTAAAAATTTAAATTATATTCTGAGGTTTTACCTGCCAAAACCACTACATATATGATTGCGAGGCACACCGTAGTGGGGTACTCCGGATTAATTTTGACTACCATGGGGTTCTTTAAAGTGCACCTAATGGACGGTACACGGGCGTTCTTGAATTTCGCCCCCACCAAAATGCGGCCGCCGCGGCCGGGATTCGATCCCGCGTCATCGGGCTTAGCAGCGCTACGCCAGAGCACGCTGTAGATTTTCTTTCATTTTCAAGCTCATTCTGATTACTTGCCTCGGAGACAAGAGCATCAGGCTGGCCGTGACCCGTACGGTGTTGATTACGAGCTCTCAAAGGACGCAGATACATCTGAATACGCACTTCCCACTGCTTCATAAGTTGCCATGTGCGTAAGTCGCTTCAAAAGTCACAATGGAGTGTGTTTGTCGCGCTGAGTAACCTTTCGGACATTATTAACCTGTTTTGCTGTCGATTGCACGAGGGTCGGTGGCGTCAGAAACCGAAACCATCCTGTTAAGAATCCTATCACTATTACTATGAGCTACTCAAGGTGCGCTGGTATATTCTGTGTTGCGAATCACAATCGTAATCTACAACTCGCAACTACACCCGTGAGAACTCGAAACCAAACGCAGAACTTGTATTCTAGCAAAAGGATTTGAACCTTATTGATGAATAACTACACGGCAGAGTTCCCGCTGAACAGCTTCCCCCATGGAGCTCTATCACGTTTTGGATACACGTTGAGCGGCTACGCCTTCTCTTGAGTAAGAGAAAGAGGCAGATGTATTTATTGGATTCTTAATTGTTACGGCGTCCACGTTGGACTAGAGTTTTCCGTGGACGGAAGGGAATGAAAATTTGGGCGTATGCCATGTCACATCGCTCGCACCAGGCGGGCATGCATTCTGTCGCTCACCTCTACGGGCGCCCTTTCCTGGACCGGCTCGAGCTTCTGCTGCGCGAGCACGGGCCTCCTTTCGGACGCGCTCGGCGATGGCGTGTCAATCTTCTCCTTGCTTCTCGAGCGGAACGGCTTGGTCAGCCGTGCCCTCAGGGTGCCGCTCTTGTCTTCTTTGTCTGCGTGCACGAGAAACGAGGAAGAGTAGTAGTAGTGGTTTAAGAGAGTCACCTGTGTGGAAGCACCGAAAATATTGCGTTTTATCAGACCCTGTTCCTAATTCGCAAGTGCGCTTCTCTGCACTGCACATTTGCCCTATAACTAATGGCGGCACCTGTCATCATCCAAACGAGGACGAAGTGCTTTAGGTTCCCCAAGCTGCGGCTTGTTTCTTCCGAATGTTCTCATTACGAGAGCCGCGTCTACATTTTCCATGTCATTACACAAGCAAACTGCGCTCGTATGTACACGCTATTTGAGTGGATGGATGAATGGATGGATGGATGGATGCTATGAGCGTCCCATTTGAAACAGGGTGGTGTGTTGCGCCACCACGATCTCGCAAAAGAAGCACTACGCAGTCATCTGTTGGACCACTAGCCGAATGGTAGCCCGTGGTCCGATCAGGACTTAATACAGGCAGCCTCTACAGCTGCGACAAAAACGCAGTTAAGCAACCATTCAACAGGAAAATCTGTTCGAATGAAATGTATCGAAGAGAACAATTTGCACAAGTTCTAAATACTAACAGTGATGAGAAAATTATGTACAGTCTGCAAAAAGGCACGAAGAGATCAATGTACGCCAACAGTGTGCAACGTTGTGCACGAAGCAAGCAATAAGACTGTCGATGTTACGCAGAGATAGTATCCAACGCGAATTCGTGAAGAGTACTGGATTGTACGAACGCTTGTGACAGCGGAGATTCTTCTTTGACTGTCTCTGCGAATGACTGACTCTATTATTTTTCTTTTCTGTCCTTATTTATCATTCCCCTTTCCCCCTCCCCAAGTGTAGGGTAGCCAACCGGGCACGTCCTTGGTTAACCTCCCTACCTTTTACTCTTCGTTTATCTCTCTCTCTCTCTCTCTTTACAGCGTCGTGAGAGTACAAAGATCCTCTTTTTTTTGTATTCACTTTTTATTGAGATAGCAATCACATGGACACTGCAGGCACGATTCTGCCATCGTCACCGTCACCGTGATGTTCCGTATAAAGTCCAAGGGCGATAACATTGTCGCCGCGCGCAGTATGCTGTATGTGCGAGTGAAAGCGTGCGAGGGTGAGCCGGCCATGATGGCTGAATCTCGCGCGCGCAAGGCAGGAAAGCGGGGCAGAAGCGCGCCGTCGTCGGGCAGGATAGGGGAGGGGAGCGGGTTCTACTCCGGCGGTGGCTGCATATGGCGCGGCCGCGCTGGCCCTATCTCGAAAGCGATCTGCGATGGGGACAGAGCGCGCCGAGATCTGATAGCTTCGTGTGTGCTGTGTTCTCGCCGCTTAGTTCGCGTTGAAGCGAGAGGCAGCACGACTGTCAATGCACTCGCTGCTGCTGCGGCGCTTTCTCAGTTCAGCGTTTGACAGCGAGAGGACGCGGTTATCGAGTGAGATGTGCTCGTGATCGGCAGCAAAGATGATTTCGGCTTCCACGAAACACTTCGATTCGATGTCACAAACGAGAAATGTCACCACAGGACCAAGCGAAAGAGCCGCCGTGAACCTGGATGTAGTAGCCATCTTTGTTTATTTGGACAGTGATGCCGGCTCAAGTAGCGGATTCTGGAGTTGCCAATAGAATGCACATATATACAGATCAGTCGCGTCATTCTCGGCAACAAAGGTAAAGCGCATCAGTGTCCCGATTGGTCGTCTTGTTGAATGAACTCGATGCTACAATGAAAACACTAAAAATTGCCCCCCCCCCCCCTCCCTGCCTCTCCTCTTCTTTTTTATAGAATTCATTTTTTCCCCTAAAAGTGGCATACAGTTTGTGGGACTGCAGTCGACGGGAAGAAATAACGCGACGCTGTAACAAGGTAATTCAGTGCCAAGGGAAAGGAACTATAGTCGAGGGCCAGGCGCAATGCAGACATGAAGATGAAGGAATCAAAGAAGAGATCACAACATTGAGGTCAATATAGAACGATGTGAGGGAGTGAAACGGTTAGGAGAATTAAGGCTTTAAGGCGGGCTTTACTTGCGCAGGGCAGGCGCAATGAATAATATTTATTTATTTATTTATTTATTTATTTATTTATTTATTTATTTATTTATTTATTTATTTATTTATTTATTTATTTATTTATTTATTTAAAATGCCTTACAGAGCTCACGTGTGGCGTAGCTTAAGGGGGGCGATACGTAAAAGATACATGGAAACCAGGAGTGTTAACACATGTAAACAATGTAAATACTATAAGCGCAGTATTGTCTGCTAACGTAAAATCATGTATATATAGATAATATGCACTAATGAGAATACTGTTATCATTATTACAGTGGTCCTCGCTCCTCTGCAGTAGGCATAGTTCGGGTGATGATGACGCTGATGATGGTGGTAGTGGTGATGATGATGATGACGCTGTTACCTGTCGCAACGTAGTTCTTACCGGAGTCCTGCTTTGGCTCGTGAGTTGATGGCTTCTTCAGCAGCTTTAGGCGCTCCTTGAGCGTCTTGCGGTGCTTTGTTGCTGTTGTGACGTCTTCCGTGCTCCCTGGATTGCTGGATTCGTTCTCTGATTCAACTCGCTAAAACGAGAATTATATTGTTTTTGATGTAGTAATGCTGAGAAGCATACTGAACGGAAACGAAACACTTCCAAGAAGCGCGATCGTTGTGTACGCTCTTTTTTATTTTTCTGTAGCTTCGTCCAGATGGAGTGTCTCATAATGCGAAAGAGGCAGTTTACGTACACCAATCTACAGACATCGAGGCATCTGCCGCAGTGAAGCGAAGTTGGCGTACATTCTAGAAGTATCGTAGAGAAACGATTGACACCCAGCCGAAAAGTCCTCGTAATGCTTCGATGAGCAATCCTTTATATATAATACATATTTTATGGTGGCCACGAGCATACGTACGTATAATTAAGAATCCTCTAGGTGCACCATGCGGCCAGGTGCGTGCCAGCACGTGCTACATGTGCTAAAACCTACAACGCACTTTCAAAGGTTACGAAAGACGTTAAGGCTACATAAGAGATAAAACGCACCAGCGTATAAGTGCTTGAAGATAGCGACAAGTGCACGTTTGCGGTGGTGCCATATTAAGACCTTCCGGGACAGAACATCACAACTAGAGGAGTGAATCTCAACGTTGAGGTGTTTTTCAGAATAAAGCGGAGAATATTAGAAAGAATAAAAATGCTGAAGACCTGCAAACCTGGGACAGAAGCATAACTTATATATGTTATAGTGAAGGATAGAATTAATTAGCAAACGTTGTCTTAGTTAAGAGGAAGAAGCGCAGTTTGGTAGGTCACGCAATTCGTAGAACAAGTAGCCGGTGGTTCGTGGCACAGAACGGGTGCCAAGCCAAGGTGCGCGCATTCGAGAGGGGCAGAGTATTAGACAGAGTGATAAGATAAAGAAAGCTTCAGGCCTACGATGGAGATCGGTGACTCGAAGCACATAAGTGGATACTTCCGAACGACACGTTGCCGGGATAGTTTGTGCTTACTTGATGACATGATGTAGCTGAAGGGCCCAACTAGAAAAAAAGGACACACAGAACACGCCCCAGCCGCTGCAAGCAACTGCACTGACAGGCATCTATCTACACACCATATATGCTCTTTCCGATGCGCAGATGCATCCGCCACGCCGTTTCATTGTGGCTGATGCGACTGCGCATTGGAAACATATAGTGTAGCGCAATGCCTTTCGAAAGAGTTGTTAGTAGCGCCTGTGACGTGTTGTGTGTTTCTCTCCTTTGTGGTTGTGCCCTTGCGCTACATTTTGTCATTAAACTGGAGATTGCTGCGAGAGGCCTTCCCTCCTACAGTGCACGCAGTTAACAGGCTGACGACGACAGCTTTTCAATTAAAGGTTTTGTGCAGGCAAGTTGGTTCATGATGCTGTATGTGTTCATCCACGATCAAATGCCACTATATGCACGTTGCTCAAGCTAGACAAAACCAGGGTGCGGCACCGATTTGAAGGAGCATACGCGTTTATAATCTTTTATAATTTTGTTGCTTCCTTGCTTATTACTTACTTTTCGTTGGCATATATCACGCACATTTTGCCTTCCGAGAGCGAATAAACCAGTGGTTAGCTTTCGCAACCTCCTGTGTGTGTACAATAGTGCTTCTTCGTTTACGTCTCTCTATAGAGCTACGCAGCGCAACTTGCTTTCATGGGCATTTTTTTTATATTAACGCCAAATCACCATGAGCGTGCGTAACTTATACTTCTTTCGATTTCAGTCTTTTGCAACTATACGTGAGTATAGCAGAGAGTTTTCTCGCACGCACTCCCTGTGCACGTACCACTGCGGGCCTGCTGTATCGCCAGTGCCTGGGCGGCTCGGAGACGACCGAGGCGTCCGAGTCGTAGCCCGTGCGGCCTCCCCTGAGGCTGTTCTGCGAGCCGTACGGGGTGTACACCAGGCTGTCGCCGGAGCCCCATATCCTGAGATCGGCCGCCGCCATGCCCTGGCCCAGCGACATGGTCTTCGAGTGCATGCCACCGCGAGTGCGCGGCGGGGCGCGGATCACGGGCGCCATGCCGGGCATCAGGCCGCCCTGATTCGCCATGTCCGTCGCCGACAGTGCCCTGCGAGTAACGGGCCCGTCAACCTCCATGCATGACAGTGGTTACACAAGGAGTGGTTATAAGTTGGGGTGAGCGAATACTAAGTTTCGAGACCGAATTGCATACAAATGGAATAGTTCCAGAATGGAATCGAATCGAATAGAATCGAATGTCGAATATTTTTTAATACTTTTTGAATAGTGAACAGCAGTTCTTACCATTAGTATAAAACGATCTTCGAAGCTCGGTATCACAACGCTTGTGCGTTTCTATCATTACATTGCACGTCGGGAAGCTTTGTTTATTAAATGCACGAATTAACTATCATGAGCAAATAAGCAGCTTGTTTGCGTACTCGGGACTCATTAGCGAGTGCGAATGATGGCAGTTCAGCTGGAAAAGTCTGGTTTCATGAGCGATGTAGCGTGCTCCACTATACGCAACTCCTCGTGATTTATGTCTATCTATAGTTATAACATACTTGTGCTCTACAGCCAGTCTCATCTTGCGCCTCCAATAGAATTTAGAATGAACATAACGAAATGGGTAAAGAGTGCCTACAAAATAACACAGAAACACTAAACATAACACTAACCATCTGCTTGTTCCTGTCCTTCCATTTTGTTTGTTATAAACACCTGCACTGCCTCTTTACTATCTTTTGACGTATGGTTGACTTCCCTGCCTTTCCTCTCTCTCTCTCACTATGTCACTCTCTCTTTTTCTCTCTGTTATCTTTTCGAGTCCATGGTCGCCGCACAGAAAGTCACCATAGCATAGCTGCATTTTGTAAAGACGAATACGCTTTGCAACCACATTTGATTGCGCGGCGAACGGTTTTACAGGAGTACGAGCATCATTTATTATCCTTCCCTTTCTTTTTCTCTTTTTCTTGGCTTTTCTTCCTGCTTACACCTCCCCCAATGTAGGGTAGCAAACCATGGTGCAACCTATAGTTAACCTCCCTGTCTTTCCTTTTAGCTCTCTCTTTCTTTACTATCTTTTCTGGGTTACTTCTGTTATTGTTGTCTTCTCCATAGCCGCGGGAGAGTTGGGGGCTAAACATGAGACAGTTACGACTCCCGCGATCTTGTGACGCTGTGCTCACTCAAAATGAATCGGAATCTTTTTCTCGTGTACGGTACTTTTTGACATTTATTGACACATAATATTGACAGTACTGACACTTATTAGCGAATCAAGTTTAATATTCTGGCGCTTAATTACGTCACTGCTAACACATGTTACGTCAGCAGAAAGAAGCACAGCTGCACAATGTAATAAGGCGTCTAACGGTTAAGTTTACGACAACGTCGCGAGATACTCTTTTCGCGGCTCCGTCACGGCAGGGGAGTAAAACGGTAACATTACAGGATGCATGCTCAGGTGGAGCGTCTAAGAACGAATGCAATTCTGTGTCGGAGGTCCGCTGTATCGGTGACCCTTGCTGATATTGTTGTTCCGTGCATTCGCTGATGTAGCACATTCTGAGCTTCTATACATTCCATAAGTCACTGGATCAAGCACTGTACATTGTCCCACTGCAAACCCTAAGGAGTTTGACTAGGGCGCCAGAGAGGTACTGATAATACAGAAAAGCTCATCGCCTTAATGCAGGTCAGTGGACGGATTCAGAATGCTTCCCAGTATTAACCTATATAAATACATGCGAAAAGAGAAATCATTTTTTCCCGGCAACCACTGCACCAAATTTGATGAGGTTCATTGCATTTAAAAGAAAATTATTTAATCTAGTGATTTCAGGAAGTGATTTTTTTATTTGGGCCATCAATTATTTCACAAAAATTGTTGAAACCGCTAAACTGAAAAAAAAAGCAAACAAGAAAACGAGGGCATCAAGTTTATAACTCTGTAACTCAGCAAATAAAGATGGATATCACAATTTCGTTAGCTGCACCTAACTATACACCTGAAGAGCACAAAACAGATGTATTATACACCGCTCTGAAACATACCATTAAGTTGTGAGTAGGAATTTTGCGAAACCCTCGTAAGCGTTGTAACAACTTCACGTGAGCTGTAAATATGTATCGAAATTGTCCGCTTCGGATACTCTAACAGATCCAGTTTACAGAGAACTACAATATTTGTTTTGGCGTTGTTACGAATTCAGCTTTTTAAAACTTACCAATTTTCGGGACTTTTCGTTAAAAAAAATACACTCAAATCAAAATTATGCTTTTGGAGTCACTAGAATTTAACATTCTCCCTCAAATTCGACATATTTCATTCAAATTCGATCAGTGGTTGTCTTACAAAAGCATTTCTTGGTTTTACATGCATTTGAATTGGGAAATCGAAGTTCGCCCCTAGCTAAAGCTTCCCTTTTAAGAAGAAGGTGGTAGACTATTATTATATTAGTGGTATATTTCAGAGGTGGTGTATAACACGTCAGCTTTGTCCGCTTTCTATTTATTATTATGTGCAGTGTACAAAATTTTATTACCGATATTTTTTTGCTGAGTTAGAGAGCTGTTAACTTACTAGTTTGTTTCGTTTTCTGAAATCTTGTTACTTTCAAAAATGTTAATAACATGAAATAGACGGCATGAATAAAAGATCTGTTTCCTACAGTCCCTAAATTTTACCTTTTTCTTTTAAATGTAACAAAATTCATCAAATTTGGTGCAATGGTTGCTGAGAAAGAATACTTATCCGTTTTCATGTATTCAGATAGGAGCCGCCGAGTTGAAGCTATTTTGTAGTTCGCCGGCGACATTACTGTGAAGTTCTTGAACAACTTTGTCACGCGTGAGTGGTTTTGCGAATTCGGGCCAACAGTTACAAGCTTCTTCCTTCGTAAAGACCATTGCGATGGACGTAGTGTTTGTTGTTTGTACTCCTTATTACTAACAACAAGGACAACTGATAACGACTGCCATCGCAACTGGCTCCCTGAATACAATCTTTAATTATCATGTTCGTTAAGCGCTCATTGTCTTCTATAAGAAGGGACATGAAGTAGTTAGGATGGCACGCGCTTGAGAGCATACTACACCTGTAATTTAAAATATGAGCGACTTTTCACGCCTTCAAAATAACTTGCTGCACATTGTGGCGTCATTATGGCTCCATGGCAATTAAATTCATACGTCGAATATAAAATAGTCGCTGCCCTGGTGGCATTATACGCGCTGGAACAACTGTATTTTGTTATAATTTATTCAACCACATGGCACATGAGAAATGTGCATTAGTGTAGGGAGAGAGAGAGAGAAAGCGAGAGAGATACCAGCTTTAATGATATGCTGGAGACGTTAGCCTGGCTGTTCGCCTGTCATGCTACTCCAGCTACAGGGTGATGACTATGATATATGCAGTGATAAACGCATAACAGCACATAACACCTTCATACCCACCTTCGGAATGATGTGGTGCGCCTGATCATGTCCTCATCCCTGACAGGCTTGGAAACTTCTCGCAGGCGCTCTGTCCTTTGAGCAACCTGGAAGGAGAAGAGCATGACACAAGGCCGGCAAAACATGGACATAGATAAGTTGGTGTGTTTCCGCACTCCTAAATTTTCTATTATCTTTATTTGTATAGTTCACCCTGCGGCATATGTCTTGTAGTTCTAGGGCCTCGTTGAGAAAAATTATTTAAGGTGTAAAATAAGTGGCGAAAAATAACTCGATAGCTTGCACCTACAGCATAACGCCTGTAGTATTAGGGCTTCATTAACAAGAGTTAGAAACTGTACCGGCGCAACATACTTCAATATCTTTCGCTGTTCTTATGAGTTATCGTTTTATTATCTTAGTCCGCATTTATGTGTCCACGGTTGCCGTGCTTCTTTCGCGTGAATTTCGTGAAATTGCGTGAAATCCGTATTGCGAGCTTTCATTCAGACATATATATATAGGCAAAACAAGAGCGTCAACGAAGAAAGGAGCACAACACGTGCACCTTGGTAGTTGTTGCACATTAGGAGACTGGGTATAGCGCTAAATATAGGAGCGATCTTTCCTTTCGTCCATGCGAGCAAGCACCTTTATTTGGCGTCTGTTGTACTAACATGCAAGCTGTCGAAGACAATAATCCATATGTAGGAAAGAAATCGGCAGAGACACTTAAGACTGCTTACGTGTGGGAATGCGAGAGCATTGTGCCGTTTGTAAACCTCGGAACGTCCTGAACTCGCTCATTTTATACACTCATGACGTGGCGCCACCTCGTCCCCATTGGCTGCGCCGTCAGGTGCCCAATTACGCACGCACTAGGCCACACCTTTAGTCAGCCAGATGGCTGCGGCGTGACGTGTGAAATGACGCACGCACTAGGCAAACCTTTAGTCAGCCATAACCATGGAACCGCCATTGTAGAAATGCTTACTGTCCATGCTATTTCCGCCTCCATTTTACCTCCATTGAATGGCCAGGCCACGATGTATTAAAGCGAGTTCGTAAAATTTATATATCCCCTTGCTGCAAAACATTCTTTTATAAACTTCATAGTGCAAACGTACCGGTAAAAACATGGCTACAGAAAAATGGTGTTTTTGTCTCTTCTGTTAACTGTCGACTTTGTGATGTGCCAGAGACAATTGAACATTGCTTGATTAGCTGTGAAGATGCCATACTATTTTAAGATGTCCCCCAACGGACTCTAAAGAAAGACTGAAATCAACGCTCATACTGTGCGATGCCTGCTGCCGACCGTTGATGATAATGTGCATTTCGAGATGTTTTTGTCACATGCGAATGCAGAGTTTGTGGAAAACGTGAATGATGCACCGCAACGCCGAACCTGTTGTACCTACAAGGGTGCATTTCATCCAGATGACTGTGCACCTAAAGCATGTTTAGGATGGACTATATTCATATTCAACCGGACTGGTACCCCATTTTGGTGAGGTGCCTATCCTTACCACCCTTCTAAAGCGGAACCATCCTTTCCACCTAAAGTATGAACGCTGCCTGTTTTGTGTGTGACTGTCATTGTGCCCGCCATTCTATGACTATGCACAACTGGTGAATGTTTTATCGGGTTGCATGTTAATGTAATAAATACCATGAAAGAAAGAAAAAAAAAACGCCGTGGTATATCGGGGAAGCGTGCTCGTCTCGCACCCCGGAGGCCCGGGTTCGAATCCCACCAAGACCGAAATGTACCAAATTTTCTTTTCAAAGTCATTAATTTACTTTGTTTGCAGGAACCTCCCTGAGAAATTTGACGTCAATCCGAGCATTTTTTGACGCGTTATTACTGTGTGCGCTGTCGGCCATTTTTGGTACCATCTTTCGTTCACGCCGACTGCGATGGATTTTCGCGTAATGGGGCATATAATGCTTTCGCATTAAAAGTGATATGCACTTTGATATGGACTTGGAAGACGTCGACAGGACACCATTATTGGAGCCCGCAATGCGTCAACAAGTGCGCGAATGAAGACGCGCCGATCCACAGCGCAGATCCTTCGTGCAATCAAGTCGGCAGACGGATGAGCGTCACAGAAGAGAGGTCAACCGTTCGGCGTCCCGACATGCCCCGAGGCGCCGACGCAGGACTGACGAGGATGCATCCACGGGTGTACAAAAAGCGGCCGTGCTTGTCGGGCGAAGCGAGTGCTGTGCTCACCTCCCGCGACGGCGGCGCGCTTTGCGCTGGGCTCGGCTCCAACGATTCAAATCTGCGCGAGAAGCGACCTTTCATAACACCCGGCTTGGACCCTCTCCAGGGGGAGCCTCACGAATGGTGTCGCTGCTGCGACAAGCGGCGGAGAATGCGCGAAAATTCACTCCGCGAAACAAGAAAAATATAAAATGATGAGGAATATGGAAGAATAGGAAGAATGAAAGGTGGTACGCGAATGAAGGAGAAAGGCTGAGCATAGGATTCGACAGAACAAGAAATAAAAATGAGCAGGAAAATGAAGAAAAATAACGAGACAATGCTATCGAAAAAAAAAAATAATCAGTAGCCCCTCCCTTGTCGAGGAAATGGAGGTAAGCGAAGCTTGTCGTGTGTTTCTTCGGTGTTCCTCCGAACGAATAGCACTGAAGAGTACTACGTTGTGCTCAAAACACAACCGGTCACACGCACTACAGCTGGCTCCGAAGTTACGGTTGAGAAAATCGCGTTGAAACCTGACCGTCGCACCGGGGATGTTGGGGCTAGCGTTGCCGAGGCGTGCACCACCGTTGTCGGGTTCCTTGATGGCAAGACGACGCTGACGTTTGGCCTCAACATCGCGCTCCCTCAACTCGGGGTCCGCGGGTCTTCGCTGACGTTTCGCTTGGGCTTCGGAAGCCCTCACGCTAGAATCAGTACGTCGACGACGAGCCCTTTCCAGAGCGCGTTCATTCTGGATGGATTTCCATAAAATTGCTTCATAATTAAATCTGTCCGTCACGTAAGACAATGAATGGCTCATACCCCTTAAGCAATGACTCATACGCCCGTAAACTCAGCCTACCCATAACGACGACAGAAGAGAAGTGAAATTCTACGCTGGAATGATTAGCGGCAACGCAGTCAACTGTGGAAGCACACGACGACGACGAACGTGGGAGCAGTGGCACGAGCGCGTGCCGAGCGCGAGCACGAGCGCGAACTGAGAGGCGCCAACGAGCTAGCTGCAGAAGAATACGACGACGCTCGAGCCAATGCTGATGAAGATAATTTTTTACGTGCATGGACGCCACCGATATCTGTGAGTTATAACAAGCTGCGCTTGAAAAAAATCTATAGGCTCTATTACTGTCACATCGAATAAGCTTATATGATAACTGAGAACAGACGTCTTTTATATGGGACTTCCATAAGTCCATAACGAATTATTGGATATGATGGTTATGGGCGCATATGGGGTTTTTCAATAGGAAAGTTATTAGCCAAAAAATAAACAAAAGGGGCGGGGCAGGGCAATGCTAGTTTCTTACATAAAAATGTTGCCCAATTACACTGTAGCGATTTCCGCCATTGCGGGAGAGACCCCAGACTGCAAACTCCATGCATCAAAGTTGTGGCTAAAGTTCGTTCACTCGGAAACTATACTGACAGGGCTGCGCATTAAAATGCGGGAGAAGAATGGATGCATACGAGGACTGGAGCTCACTTATAACAATATCTCAGGAAGTAAAACAGACATAATACAGATGCATCCCTTATCGTAAAAACATTTTAAGGCCAGTCGATCGTTGTCGACAACGACCAACAGGCCTTTTTTTTTTCTTAGACAGCCTGTACATCTACCGTACGTGTGCCACATGAGCTGTAAGTCTCGTTAGTTCTCGTCGAACGCGTCCCTTTTCCGGCTACGCTTATACGCGTAGCCACGCATGTCTACAGTTTCCATGCACATATTACGGTGAAAGCCTTAAGTGGCTCATTGTAATGGCTCATACACATAAAACACGTCGTCCGGTCCATTGGTACAAAAACTATGGCTCATGCCCGCGTCGTACCCTACAATGGGTACAAAAACTATAATCATCAGCAATGGCTCATACTCCCCTAAGCAAGCAAAAGATACAAGGCTCATCCCTCTCATAATGAAGGGGCTACATGCTCTCAGCAAAATGAAGCGTACAGTGCATGCATTCATAAGAATCACGCCTACAACGTTATACCTCATCATCAGGAATGGCTCATACCCCCGTGGGCAAGCAAACAAGCAATGGCTGAATATATATATGAAGAAACGAAAGAAACAACGAAGAAAAGAAAGAACAAAAGAAGGAGCGAAAGAACGAAAGAAAGAAACAGCGAAAGAAAGAAAGAAAGAAAAAAAGAAAGAAAGAAGTTTAGGTAGTGCATTAGGTGCTAGCATGTGTCGTTGAGGAGGTCGACCTACAGCACCACACGTTTACTTCACATTGCGGCTCGTTATATTTTGCAAGTCTGACCCCTCGGATCGTATAGCTTAATGCATTACAACGTCTGCAGCAGGCTTTCACCTTCACGTGTTGCAGGAGTGTAAAATGCTGCCCAATTTTGTATATGCACCTTCTGAACCAGAGAGACGAGATCGTCCTTGGGAGTGGAGCCCGTGCGCAGAGGTCTCTGGGCTGCCTTGGCCTTCCCTTGGTCGGCGGCGAAGATGCCCTCGAGCTTGACCAGGTCGCCCATCCTGTTGACGTCCTCGACCAGGTCGGTGACGAGCGCCTGCACGTCCAGCGTGGCCGCCGCCCGGTGCCGGAGGTCCTCGCGCTCCCTGTCCAACCGTTCTTTCTCTCGCCTTAGCCGGTCGTACTGGGTCTTGAGCCGACCGTGCGTGTCCTTCAGCTCCTCCAGATCGGTCTGAAGCTGCGCGCCAGGAAGAAAGGTAGTAGTTTGAATCTGAAAAAATCTCACATTCCTGGAATACAGGTCGATCAGTTTACACAGTCATCAACAAAACCAGTACATGGTCATCATCAGCCATCATAATCGTCATCTTTTATGTCCACTGCAGCACAAACGCTTCTCCCAGTGATCTTTCCTTCTCATATCCAGGTGTATAAGTGACCAAGACAACCGTATCGTCGAGCAAATTGTAGTGTCTGACTGCCAGTTAGCGGTTATCTCTGGACAGAGCAAGCGTGCGAGTTGGTCGCTTCTTAGTTGGTCATTGATAAGCGAAAGTAGGCCGATAATGTAAATACCGGGCAACAATGTATGAACGACGTCTTGCGTGCGTTTGCTTCACTTATTTCTTCGATATTCGCACTGCTGCGGCTTCGTTTTTACTGCCTATAGACGTTTGGGGTGTTTCCTGGAATTCCGGACATACTTCAGTCAATAATGGTAATAAGAGTGACTTAAGTACGATGGCTTCAGTGTCAAGTTTGGTTCTAGAAGCCACGGAATATTCAGTACGGCGCTTTTAATTTGCAAATGTACTGAAGCCTTAGTTATGCGCAAGGGAGTGTAATTAATTCTGTAAATGTCTCCGCGACAATCTTCGTATGCGACCTTTCTTAAGTATGTTTCAAAAGGTCATCGCTGGAAATGCTGCGCCTACCTCGACGATGTCCTTGGAAACGTCGTTCTGGCCCCATTCGACCTTCTTGCGCAGCTCCTGGATGGTTTTCTCCGCGGTTTCTCGCTCGGCTTCGCGCTGCGCCTCGGCGCTGAGCAGTCGCTGTCTGAGGTCGGTCAGCGCCGCCTGCGTGTCACCGAGCACCTTCTGCAGGTCGGTTCGCTCCTTCTCCCAAGCGAGTTCTAGCCGCGTCTTGGCGTACAGCTTGGCCGAGCCTCTGCTGGCCTCCAGGATGTTGCGTTCCTCGTACTGTCAGGGGAAGAAGAGCAGGAAATTTAAGCGAGAAAAGCAAGATATCAAGCACGGTGACGTTTGTCGTGGCTTACTTTTACTGCGAATGAAGAAATGAGCAGAATGGCCTGTCTTTAATCTGGCGCAATAATGTGCATTACACCAATATATGACAGCTTACGGCGTGGGTGACGTAGGTGTGAGCTTGAAATCAATCTCATTGCATAGTTAAATCTAAAGCGAGCCCTATTTTCATCTCTACTTATATCCTGATTACGAATACTTGACCAATTTCATCGCATTCTTTTCAGTCGTTTCTACTTATCCCTTTTCCATCTATACCTCGAACAAATTCCATTACGAGAGTGGTTTCGATTTGGGGCTTTTCATCGACCTCACTTTTCATCTTCATGCAAGCCACCACTTTCACCCTCACCCTCAACAGTTTCCTATCATTTCCTATGCTTTCCCGAAGCTGAGTATCAGCCTTTTCTATCACAATTAAACTCTGTATATCTTGCCTTCCTTGGCTTGTAGTTGTTGCGGCCATCGTTCCCACAAGTACAGAATGTAGACATAAAGTGAATGTCGCATTTCACGTCGGCCACTTCTTTCCTTTTTTTAACTATCGCAACCATCAACCATACCTGTCAATTCGTTCGGACCGTCCCTGAGCATTAAGTGACTTTACAAAAAAATCACTCCCGGATCATGTCCGCACTATACACTGACCAAACACATGCACAAACACCCTACATTACAGGTTCTTCTGGAGTGGGTACTAGGTCACCAGGGGATAGAGGACAATGAACGAGCTCATGATAAGGGGTGCTATGCAGGATGCGCCGAGTTTGGCGAAACTCGGGATCTTCACGAGCTCTGGCGACGCCCCAAGATGAAAGAACTAATGGTAACAAGACAAAGTTTGTCCGTCGGCACGCCTCCAGTTCCATTGGTTTATCTAGATTCACTCTGGGTGGCTATCAACTCTTGGGCGTTGCCATATGGGCGGTCGACAAACTGCGGCTCACGTGATCATACGCTCGGTGCATGGTCGTACCTTCTTTCATTTGTCTGTCGTTCCACCGAGTGCATTATAGGCACAAGCATGTTATCAAATAAATCTATTTCCTACGATAATTTTAGTCACATTAAATGTAGGTTATAAGCATTTTAAAATTTACATATGTGCACTGAACGTGTATTAGACTAATTTGCCGTTTAATACGTTTCGCGTTACACCACGAGGGGAGGCTCGCCCTCCTCTTTCTTCCTCTGGATTGGATTGGCGCGGCTCGCTACGTGCCTGCGCTAGCATTTCTGAGCACAGATCGGTGTGCGCTGGTTTTCGCACTAGGCTTCTAAGAAATAGCTCGTTGCTCCTTCTCTTTCCTCTGGATTGAATTGGTGCGGCTCGTTGCCTGCTTTCGCTCCCATTTCTGAGCACAGATTGGTATGCGCCTGGTTTTCACATTGGGCTTTTAACAGTTCTCTCGTTGCTCGCGCTAAAGTAAGGCTGCGAAACGAATGAGCGTCTGCTAGCGCAGTAGTGGTTTGCCACGGGCTTACCGTGTAAGCACTCACGAATGCCGGGAAGCACTCATACAAGGGTCAGAAAACTACGCTTTATTTACTTTTACTTTGTGATGCACCTTCAGACGGGCTAGCAGCGAGCGATGGTTTCGAACAACCGCAGGAAAGAGTTTTTGTACTGGGTCGCCCGAGCGATCCGTGGCTTCTAACAAACGCAAGCAATGATCTTCGCAGCGTACGTGGCGGTTAATTGACTACCACGACATCTATGCCAGGAATGACTCCAGCATCGGTGCAGTTACCCTGTCACCACCGCTGACGAGGTGGTGACTCACTTTTTGACAATAAATTTCTATTTTTTGCGTTTGAACGCTCGTGATGGGGCCCACAAACTTCACGCTGTGGTTGACTGTCTCCCAGTGCAGATAGAGGCTCGCCTCGTTAGCATCCACTAAATTTGGAATACAGTTCTATGCGACCCATGCCTTACTGCGAATAAAGGCCCCTGCTTGAACATTGGCTGCAATAATGGCTTCGTTTCGTCGGTCGACCTTGGAAAGTCGCAGCACTCCTGTGGTAGCGCAGACCATACCGAAGACCCATGGTGCACGATCGTTTAACATCGCCGTAATTTTGGCGGCTCGGTGGAACGCTGTCGCCCTTCATCAGGCGGCCTCGGTTGTACTTTCGCTTGCCGCGAAGAAGGCACTCGTGAAATATCACTATCTTCCCGGGGCCCCCGAGTGGAGGTCGTGACAGCAGCTCATCCATCATGACCTCATGGTAGTAGTTCTTCCAGTCGGCGATGGCATGCTTCGATAAAGGAAACAAGTAGCTGGCCATCTCCTTCAACAGCCACACATCTACGCTATTGCTCACGTAGTACGTGAGCCAAATCCCTTGCCGCCTAAAGAGGTGGACGTTCGGACGGCCGAGGCGGTCCGTGTTGGCGAAGTAACTTCCTTCGCCTCTCTGCCCATACAGTGAAGCGGTACCGTGTAACTGCAAAGACTGCTTTCGGCACCTGTTGCACCGGAAGGCAACCTGGCGTCCATTCTGAGTCTTCCTGTACAATGTGACCGCTACAATGGGACCAACCAACCACAGGTTGGCTGGTCCGGTTGGAACCCTAGGTGCTTGCAGGCTGCTGCCACTGCCATGTTCCCGAGTTCAACTCGGGGAGGGTTTCACGATGTACGAGTTTGGCACGAGTTCGCCTGTCAATCAAAATCATAGGTCACGCCCCACGCGAAGCATGTAACTCTTGTGGGCACACCCACCACAGTCGAGTCACGCCCAACTTATTGTTCGGCAACAGCGACCCGGTGCTGAGCAGAGAGGCATCAACAATCTTGACATGTCTTGACCGCCGAGATAAAACACGCACAACGCACTGTCATCGGTGATGTACTGAGCGCCCACTATCGCTGGCTTATACATACGCGTATATCTTCTCGGGCTGTGATGGCCCCACAACATGGTTTCATTGCCTGCACTGTGGCGACGTAGCACACAGCAAATAATTATCGGCACGTCACTGTAGCTACTTGCAAGGTGTCGATGCGCCGTGGTGAACGACGATGCTGAGGAGTGCGTAGTGTTTTCCAACGACAACGTACCGCAGCTGTCATTTGAGATGACTGATCTGTCATCGGCTATGTATCGGAGCGGTAGTGTCGCTAACATGGTCAGCGTCGGGCATCGCCCGCTTTTCTAGACCCATTACGATGACATTTCTTCATCACAAGCACTGCACACTAAACAGTTGCAACACTTTACTGCGTTCAAAGTCTAATTTCATAACTGTACACTAGAGCCCTCACATGCCAAAATGCGATTGTTGCGGTGTCGTTACAATATCCATCTGCGATCGCTGTTAGCTCCAGCACAAACAATCGGCAAGCACTTTGGTGTGCACAACACACTCAAAATACTGCGTATATGCGCACAGAGGCACCTTCACTGGGCAAGCAATGAAAAGCAATTAATTTTGACGCTGGGCAGCTCGCTCTTCACAATGCATCACGGAGGCTTCGCGCACAGAAATAAACATGGTACCGTACAGCCATTTTGCAGCGACAGCAGTTGCTCCCCTCTCTATGGCTAGAGTCTCGTTTTAAGTTGGTAAAGCGGCGGCCTTAATAGCTTCAGTGAATCGCCTGCGGTGAACAGCCATGCCGCGGCGATGCGCTGCCCTTCCCTTAATAGACGGGGAATGGTCAGATCATTGTCATGACTGACTTAATGCGTCATTATCGCATCGATTTTATCGACAATAGCACTGCAACGCCCCTGGCGACTTGTCACCGTATGAACTCCCTCGTGTGCGCGACCCTCTAGAATGTATCCGCTTGTAAGCTGTCGCCTCACTGTCGCCACTCACGGCAAAAAAGTGCAAAATCTAATAATTCGTTCGATCTCCGTTTGCCATCCGAAATTTATAGCGTTCAAAACGAAAAACCGATACTTTAAGAAATAAATTGTTCGTTGTTTTATTTGTTGTATTTTAAAGTATTCGATTGAAGGAAAGTGTAGATGCAAGAATGCACAGCATGTGCCCTGTTCGCATTCGACGGAGGATAGAAAGATAATACCTGAAAGAGGAGGCACGCCCTTGACGCGCCCGAGAAAGGCGTGGCAAGCGGCTCACGGCAAGTGTGCAGATAGACAGCGGGACAGTCACGGTATTGCTAAATTGCGATAATACGTTGATAACAATACGCGGCGCTGGCGCGTTTCGTTGCGCAGCCTTCTGTGCTTGAAACGCCGCGCAGGGTGCGCTCATGTTGTCATACGCGGCTTTATCTCGACATTTTTTTAGCCCGTTGTTCTTGCGCTTTCCTTGCTATCTCCGTTCAGTGACTATCATCGAGCAAACTCGGGCAAAACTCGTGCGAACGAGAAACTCGGCACATCCTGCATAGCACCCAAGCTCGCGATCTCACAACACTGAGCAACCCCATAAAGTGGCCTAAACCTATTGCCCCTGAAGTGTCTGAGCTGAACATCAAAAATAGCCCTATAATCGGCTCAAAGTTACATCCAAAACAACAGATTTCTCTTATTCTCCCCATCATAAGCACACACTAGAGAGGACGCTGTACTAATCCATCAGGCATGAACACTTACACTGCCCAACAATGCTATCCAACGCCACATTGAGATCGGACTTGGCAAGTCAGCGTGTCAACTACATGGCGAATATCCCAAGCACTAGATACTTATTGGGAATGCCCCAATGCCCCACTTTTTAACTCGCTCAAACATACTACCCTCCCTTGCCTACACCTGGGAGAGATGGACCGCTCCACCGCAAGAACTACTCCCTACACTATGGCCACTGCTGGTTGCCCGCATCAGGAACATCAAGGGGTCCGGCCAAATGGATTCACCACGAAGACCAGGGACTCAGCTCCAACAGCGACTACTCGGACTGAGAGTCCTTAAGAAATTAAGTTTCTCTCTCCCCCTCTCTTTCTGGTTAAGTAGGGGTGTAAGCTTGCTCAAATGTAAGCGCACATACCTGATTAAGTTTTGATTTCAGATTCGAGAGTTGTATCTCCCAGGAACTCTTATCGGCTTCCATCTGAATACGCAACTTGCGGTTGTCCGTCAGCGACTCCTCCAACTGGTTCTTGAGGTCGTCAGCATACGCCCGCAGCTCCTCAGCTTTCTTCTGCATCGAATCGAACTGAAAGAACGTATAAAGCTCTTGAGAACTCAAAAAGAAGTTTGTAAAACGTTTCTGCCATTGCAAAAAATTAAACGTTGCTGCGAAAAAAAAAAAAAACACAAGTTCTTTTGCTGACGAAATGGCAAACCTCGTCGCAGTAGATCGCTCCAGTGCAGATGTCTCACATCTGTAAACATGTGCGTCCAGAAACTTCCTGAGTAACTTTTGCTGCATCAGCTTAAGGGAATAATTGTGCCCTGTAAGACCTCTGGCAGTATTACGAACACATAAGGTTTTATTGAAATACGCCGGTAATCACACGCACTAGTTACAAGATTACACAATGGCTAAAAAATTCAATAAGGACTAGTTGCATAAGCATTTACAAGCGAGCACAGGCAATGGTGCAGTAGACGACGAAGACTTTCTCAAATTATTGAAAGGACGCAAGAATTTGTTAAAGAATTGAACGGCGCTTCAACATCCTCTGAGAACAAGCGTCACCATCTGCTGGTGGTTCACTCCATCTGGTAGGCGCTGGTCAACCGGCTAGAGGGAGTAAGCTTGCTACAACGAATTGCTGAGTAAGCTTGCTACACAAATGAATTCAGCAGCCGCGTGCCCGTACCGCCTCTTTTCCTCTGGAGCGCTCCTTGCGCGCCGAGTTGGCGCGCAGCTGCTCCATCTCTCGGGCGGCCTCGTCCAGCTTCTCACGGCACTGGTCCCTCTCGCGTGCCAGCGACGCCACCTGGGCCTGCAGGGCCTGCAGCTCGGCCGCCATGAAGTTGACGCGGCCCTCGAAGTCGGCCCTGAGCGCCGCCTGCTCCGCCTTGTGCACGTGGCCCGAGTGCTCGAGCCGGGCGCGCAGTTCCTGCTGCTGTTGCTGAGACAGTTGCTGATTCTGCGGTGGCATGGGCGGCTGCGGCGCGTCCGTCTTGGCGCCGCCCACGGTCAGCGTGCGAAGGTGCCTCTCGGAACGCTCCAGCTCGGCCACCCTCTTCATCAGCTCTTCGTTCTGCGTGGGTAAGGAGTAGAGGGGTAGTAGTAGACACCAAGCGAAACAGGCACAGCCGTAAACTAACGCTAAACCAGTTCAATGATGATTATAAGACTTCCAGACGCCACGGCACTCCAGTGGTGTGATTTTGTTTATTAACGCTAGGCAAGATGTAGTTGAGTAAACAATGCTACCCTTTATACCGCTACGTATCAATGGATCCCTCGTCACGTAGGTATAGATGCAAACATGGTAACCGGCCGACTTATGTGCAATTGAATCTTAGGCTCAGCTTTAAAGACATCAGTGTCGCTTGAACATAGCTTTCGAGTGAGCGTTGTGTTTTGCTTCAGTGAACATGATCGTCTCTGTTTCGTGTGCGTGCATGTGTGTGCATTGGTTGAAAAAGAGAATAACTTTCATCAAAAGTTTTGTACCAGTACTTCTACAAGGAGCTCCGATATAACGCCGTAATGTCCGTCAAAGCAATGTGCTCTTCACTGCAGCAACGCGTACTACGCGGCAAAGCAAGCTTTCAGGACTTAGAGCAAAGGACGCATGCTCTTTAGACTATTTTATTTTACTCATTCACCCCAGGTGGTCCAAATTTCCGGAGAACCCCCCCCCCCCCCTCCAACTACGGCATGCCTCATAATCAGATCGTGGTTTTGGCACGTAAAACCCCCTAATATAATTTAATTTTTTAATTTTACTCATTCAGAATGATTACCCCTTCCCACGGTTTTGTATATCATGCCATTTTCTGAACATTACCGAGGAATAACGCATGCGTGAAAGCATAACTAATACCGATGCAAAATTTAGGCAGGTTATGGCAGGTGCAAAACGTCACGGCAGACTTTTTGACGCCATGTTTATTTTATAACCGTTCAAGTTTACGCCACACTTAAGTTGTCACAGTTGACCACGTCACTCTGCTAACCGATTACCACTTCCGTACACGACGAAGAATAGTTTTTGAATGACTAAGATGCAAAACATCACAATCCCTGGACGTGACTTATGGATCATTAAGTAAAGCAATGAACAGGGGCATAGTTGGTGCACGTTCATGATTACGTTGCGCTGAGTTTTGTACTGGCAAAAAAAAATTACAAGGACGGGAACAAGGACACAGACGGACGAAGCGCAAAGTAGACAAAGCGTATGGGTCATGATTGGAGTGAGTAGCTTGAAGGGGATTGCACACTTTAGTTAACACAGCGTATGAATAAGAGGCGCTGAAGCACTTACGTCTACTCAGATAGTCACGTAGTTACGTCCGCTGAAAAAATTAACCCACGCAGCTGTGATCGCGCATTGTGATATTCAATGTCTTGTGGAAGCAGATGTGAATGAGTTGCTGCTGACGCGCAGACGTACCTGTGCAGAGTAATGCACAAGCGATCTCAGCAACAGGCTTTACTTATATGTTGTTTTCTCGTATTTGAAACCCACGTTGGGCATTTTGGGGGTGATCCTCGCCACACAGAAACCTTCTGAAACTATATAGTTGGCGTTCTCAAGGAAGACTTCAAATTAAGCACGTTTAGGTTGCTCACCTTTCTCCGAAGCTTTTCTTTCTCCTCTCGAAAACACCTGTCCGTTTTCTTCAGCTCTTCTATGATGGCGTCTCTCTCGTTCAGATTGGAACGCATCCGATTCCTCTCGGCCTCGATGTCTTTCAGGCGGGTCACCCTCGCCTCCAATTCGCGTATCAAATTCTAGAAAGAAAGAAATCGTGCGAGCGAAGTCACCGTCAAAGCGGTAAAAGTCCAACATTTCGTTCACTAGGGCATTTTTTTCGAAGTCGCGGCCTGCCTCACGTCAACCCGACGGTATAGGTCAGATAGCGCGCACGGTGGCTTCAACGCTTTTGATCGTGAATGTACAAGCCTTGTCTAACAACACGGACAAGTGCTAATGCACTTCAAGCTAGACGTGTAACTGACCTGGAACTCGGTCTTCTCCCGGGTGTACAGCTCCTGCCTGGCGTTGAGCGTCTCCTTGACGGAGCGCAGCTCGGCGCTGATGCGCTCGTGCTCCTTGCGCAGCTGCTTGAGCGCGGCGTCCAACTGGCCTTTCTCGAGGGTCAGGTTGTTCTTCATGGTGAGGAACTCCTCCTCGAGCACCTCGTAGCGCGTGGTCAGGTCGTCGTACTCTTCGCGCTCCTTCGCCGCATCCTTCTCCATCTGCTTGCGCTGCTCGGCGTGCTCTTGTTCCATCTAGAAAAGATGTGATTCTGTAAAGTACAACTTGCGAACTGCTGAGAAGCAGATTACGGTGTTTTTTCGTAGCAGTTCAACCACCCCAGTATGGACGTATTTATGTTTGTTTTTTATGCATTATATTTACGAAAACACCTATATGGGAGGTAGAAAATTGTGGATCTCAAGCTAACTAAGTAGGGAAAAATACGAAAAAAGAAACGACACAGGTCCAAAAAGCTGCGTATTTTGTCGAGAATCAATATAAAATGATCCAATACCGCAGAGGTCCGTGAGCAAACTTTTGGGGTGTCACGTCCATTTGGAGCTGACCTTTTGGATTTGAGAAGTGACTTCAGCCGGAACCTCAGCCGTGCCACAACAACGCGCTGAGCAGGTCGATACAGGTTTAATGTGTCTGCTTTAGGCACGTCGATTCGGATTGCTCACCTCTTGCAGTTTGGCGACGAGACGCCGGTGCTCTCTCTCCAGTTGGACCACCCTGTTCTGGGCGGCGAGCACGTCCTCGGCCTTGGACTTGGACTCGAGCTCGTGCTCACGCTCCATGCGCTCGCGCTTGCGCAGCTCTGTGCGAAGCTTCTCCTCCAGGTCCTCCATCTTGTGCTGCCAGTCATCTCTCTCGCGCCGCTGGCTGTTGCTCAGCTGGCGAAGCTTGTCCGACACCGTCTTCAGTTCGTTCTCTTTCTGTGGGCGATAAAAATCCAGATTGTGTGTGTGAAACGAAGTAGCCTTAAAGAATGACGCCGGACGCAAGGTGTACTTTTGAAATGTAAAGGTTAACAGCTGGCCATTTGGAGCCATTCAAAGCGTATTGCAAAGACCTGACAGCCCTGCAGTTTCAACGCTGTTATGCGTGCTACTCCTGAAGCGGTAGGCGTAGCGCATTGTGGGCGGCAACCTAAGAAGTGACAGGACACGCTTGGCGCCTAGCGTATCTAGTAACTTCTTCGACTGTCCTCGTCAGCAACGCGCTACGTCTGTACTGCTCGTATGGGATTACGAACACGCACAAATAGCCACGTTAGTGAATTACTAGTAGTTGGAGTACTTTCGCACCAACTGACACTTGGCACATTTCAAACCGTACGTCAGGTGCGACGGCCATCACGTTTTCACACCGAAAATTAGTACTATCGTACAAGCTGCGGCGTGGCACTATGGGATTGCAGCTCGGTAAGTATGCGTTAGTGTAGTTCGCATTCCTACCAAATAGTTAACACTGTGGGTATGCATAGTGGATATCCACCTGGCAGGTAGGCATCCTGTCAATTAACTAATTTTTAAGCAAAGCAAGTGTTCGTGCTTCTCGATAGTTAAACACACGTATGGTACGCAGCGTCACATAGAAGAGCGATAGTGCAAGGACAGGAAGTGTAATTGCACTCAACCATTCATGTAAGTACTTGTGGCGTCTGCACTCGTCTTTACAATGCAGAGTAACACATTTGTGCAGCTAATTCTTTTCTCATCGTACATTGCTGTCTGATTAATTTACTCGAGCCAACAGGCTCAGCGCAGAAACAACACAGAGATGGAAAAACATTCTTGGGATTTACAACAACGCGTTTCATTACTTCTAAAACATTCTGCTTTACAATATTCCCATCCGCTTACTTCCACTCTACTGTGGGCAAAATTTGGATCCACTTCCACACAGTTTTCATGAAGGCCCTTTTCCCGAAGTCAACTAGGATAACATGAATGTGTAAGTATTGCATGGTAAACGAATATGGTCGGTCGTGTCGATACCTTTTCAAACTTGTCAATCGTTTCGTTGAGACGGTTCTTCATGGAAGCGTGCTCCTCTTGGAGGGTCCTGACTTCTGCCTGCAGAAACTCACGCACCTCCTTCAGTTTCTTCTCCAGTTTTTTCTCGTGCTCTTGCTTGAGCCTATTTTCCTAACGAAAAAAAAAGAATGGCAGAAAGAAAACATACATATTAAGAAACAAACAATTAGATACAAGTTCTAACGGTAGGGAAAACTAGGTGCGTTCACGTAATAAGGCAGAGCTTCCATAAGTAGACGTAAAATTATTGTCGCTCTGAAGCCAAATTCAGAAAGCTTTTTGTCTGTAGGTGTTCTCTCCCACTGTTCGGCAGCCTTCACTAATTATATGTCTAGCATTAGACGTGACTAAAGTTTGCTCTTACTGACAATTGCAGCGTATGAGTATTTTTGTGAATATGGACGCGGATGTATTTTTTGTAGCTATTCTTCCTGTGTGCGCGAGAAAGGAGTGTTGTGATTTTTCACAATGAACGTTTTGCAGTCAACGAAGATCTAACGTGTAATTTTATTAAAATAAAAATATGAACCATGCTTTTTATCAGGATAATTGAGAACGGCGTCCGGGAAATTCTGGAATATGGGAGGCTATTCTAGTGCTGAAATACACGATGTATGAAATATGACTAGTCATTTACAAGCCCGCATAACGTGCAAGAGTTTGCATCAACTATATAAGAAACATTAACTCGAGCAGTTTAAGCTGGAATCTAAAGGGGGTTTAAAATAATGAGCAAAAAAATCCACGTTATGCTCAGTTTAACTTACTATAATTCGAGTAATTTGACCATAACTGCGTTTAATACGCTATTTTTACTTATGGGAATATTCACTGGATGACGCAAGAGCATTTACCACCCGTTTTGAGGACATATGTTCTGATAACTCGCTGCGTTTAATTAATAGTCTCGTCGTTAGACAAAGATTGAAAAGGAAGACATTGTTTACACGGCTTTCGCTAGCTATAGAGGCATTTCAGTGCATATGCTTACGAGGAAACTTCATAATTATAGATGCGTCAAAGTATCACAATCAGATAACGGTTGAAAGTTGATGTTTCATAGATTAAGTTCAACAAGTCCATGGCTGTCTCGTGACAAGAAGTTCAATGTACTTTTATAATAACTAATTTATTTGTTGTAAGGGCAACGCCTTTTCTTTCCTTTTTTTTTCAGTGTCTCATTTTCGCTCCAAAGCCGATTAATTTATTGACTTGCTAATCGATTGAATGGTTTTATGAGTGCATAACATGCATAATGATTGAGCGACGGTCAGGCTGACCACACACCTAAGCACTCAATTCAGATTACATTGCAAGTTATCTTTGTCAGTTTACGCCATGATATAGTTGAGAGGAACAACTTGCACGAGGCACGACACGCCAGCAAAAGCTGTCAAAGCGTAAAGCAACGGTTTCTAGCAACGGTTTCTAGAGTGACGCGAAAGCCCTACCTTGGGCACCGTTTACTTCAGCTGTTGTTTTAGTGCGTGCAGATAATCGAGAAGCCCTCCGCATATAGCAAATTAAGGGGTCTGCAATGGCGTCAAGCAAAAGGATCAGGGCGCACGTTCAAATCACGTTCTGTGAAACCCGGAAACGACGGCGCATATGGCTGCGCGTTCCGCGTAAACTTTGCGCAAGTGCAAAAGCAAGATTGAGCTGCAGAGAGCGCAAGTAAGCGCCTGCACGGAAAACGCAAAGACGCAAAAAAAAAAAGAGAAGACCAAAATGGTTCGTGGCGGCATCACGTGCTCGCTACCGCAGAGAGATACACCGCTGAGGAACGAGCAGACGCGCCCATTTCCGAGAATGATTGCGTCGCCGTCGACTACAAACTTGAGGCGCTCCAAGGTATACGCTGGCCACGAGCGTCTGCTATGTCGAAGCGAGGACAAGCGGGACTGACAAGAGCTCGCCGTTTGAGAGGCAAGGTCTTCTTGCCTTTCAACAGCTAAGCTAACATCGCCACGTGTTTTCGTTTCAGTTAGAGTAATACACTAAATATATGAACGTGCACACTATGGAAAAAGATGCGTGTGCCACGACGAGATATGTGTACATTAAAGAAGGATGACGTCAAAACCGGTAGTGGCAAACCTGGTGATGACTACGACTGTCTAGTGACTGGCATCCCTTCATGGTGCATTTCTAACCGTTTTATGTCACCAGCGCAGGAATTCTTGTACGCCATGTTGACTAGTTCAGAGCCTAATAGAAATTTCATGCTGCCTTGTGACGTCACGCCATGTCAAATGCACTAGCTTCGGCAGTTGGGAACATGCCGTACATACGCAGTTGAAAACATATATGTGGCGCAGACAAAGGCACGTTGCGAACATATAATCAGTCACTACTTGTTACACGCTGGCTTCTTCTGTACTGCTGTTTATGATGACTGACTGTGTACGCAGCACACGGAAGACAAAAAACAGAGGCGATATTTCAGTACCTGTACAATGGCAGGCACTGGTGCCTGTGCAGGCATTTCGAATATAGCGAATAAGCGACAACAGGCATAAACCCAGCTGTAAGTAACTCACTTTTTCTTGGAATTGTTTCTCCTTCTCGATCTCTTTCCGAGTCATAACGTCCAGCGTTTGCCTCATGTCTTCCAGCTTTCGCTTCAACTCCTCCCGTTCTTTGGTCCACGTGATACCGGCTTGAGCCGGCGATGTAGTTGACGCATTGACATCCTTGGATTTGGCTTCCTGCAACTGCACGGCAAGACAAAAATAGCAGTCTGTCCCAAGTAAAATGGCGCGGGAGATTGTATAAGTACTATATGATAGGCCTACTAGAGAAGCAGTGTAACGACAAACTGCTCAGAAGAACAGCCAGCGTTACTTCAAAACTACGAGTTCGGTACTAATGCGACTAACCCGTTATTTTACGCCCACGGGGCATCTAAAGTTTCTAACACTCACATTCAAGCATTAGCATCGATAAAAGCTTCGCAGTTAAATTACATACGCTGCGCAACTTTTCAGGGGTTTCTAACGACGCCTCAAAAATTTTCAACACATTTATAATTTAGTTTGATTGATAAACCATTTGGCTTAAGGTAATCCTACAGCCTGATTGCGACAGCCTAAAACGGGAGAAGATAGGCAAGCTCCCGTTAACGAAAATGACTTTTTAATAACTGCCGGTGTCCATTTGGGCTTGACGTACCTCAGCACGGAGATTGCTGCATTCTTTCTTGAGCTGCGTGTAGCCACTTTCTGTAGATTCTAGCTTCCCTTTGAGCAACTTGGCCTGAGTCTCTGCGCTCTGCAGAGCTTTCTTGCGCTTCTCAAGCTGCAAACAAGAACGAAAAGCCAATACACATGGTGAATAGGGATTCTGACAGAAATATTGTATTGTGTAGTCACAGTCTCAATAAACTTCAGCAAACATTTTGTTCTAAGACTAGGATGGGGGGTATGAATTGGCTTCGGTCATTCCACTTGCTACAGAAAAGAATGACTTGCGAGTCACGACTTGGGCGATATTGAAGGTTAGACATGGATAGTATAAATGGCAAGCAGTTATTTCACCAAGCTGCCGTTAAACTTTTTTTCTTTGAATGCGATCAAGCACGTGACAATACAAATACATACATTGCTAACTGGTATGCCCTGCGTCAATCTTGCCTTTAGGGCGCAGAAATTTGCCACTTGTTGGGGCGCTCGCTCGCTCACTCACTCACTCACTCACTCACTCACTCACTCACTCACTCACTCACTCACTCACTCACTCACTCACTCACTCACTCACTCACTCACTCACTCACTCACTCACTCACTCACATCCCCACTCACCACTCACCACTCACTCACTCACTCACTCACTCACTCACTCACTCACTCACTCACTCACTCACTCACTCACTCACTCACTCACTCACCATCACTCACTCACTCACTCACTCACTCACTCACTCACTCACATCACTCACACCACTCACTCACTCACTCACTCACTCACTCACTCACTCACTCACTCACTCACTCACTCACTCACTCACTCCCTTTGACTGCGCCCTTCGCCTCACCTCTTCCTCTAGCTCTTTGCCCTTGGACTCGAGCAGCTTGACGCTAGCCGCGAGGCTCTCGTTCAGCTTGGACATGACGCCCATTCGCTGCTCGAGCTCTTTGTATTTGTTCTGCTCTTGGGTGAGCTTCTGCTCGAGCTCCTTCTGCTTCTTAGCCGCGTTTCTCTTCGATGACCTGCAGCGAGGCGACCTTCTCGATGACGTCGGCGGCGACGGCAGGGCCGCCCGCGGAGCCCTTCATCATGCTCTCGAGCTGCTTCTTGAACGCGTCTGCTTTCTTCCGTTCCTTCTGCACATCTTCTTGCTGCTTGTCCACCTTTTGCTTCAGGCACTCGAGCTCGGACGCCATCTTGGCTTCTTGTTGTTTGGCCTTGAGCTGCGCCTCCTCCAGCGCCTTCTTGGCCGACTCGACCTCTTCAGCCATGCCTTCTTGCGTCACCTCCCTGCTCCTTAGCGTGACATACAGCTCACCTGGGACGAAAGAGACACGGGGACGTTAGTGCAGCGAACCTTCCGTCGCATGATTTCGAGACCACTACAGCGATCTTGCCCTATATGTTGTTTCTGGGTGCATCCTCTTGTCTGACTTGTTCTTGATTTACTCTTTTGTCATGCTGTTTCTCGAACCATCCAAACCATCTGGAATTTTCCTAAGACTCATTTGATCTTACTGTCGGCACGCGTCTCGCATCAAGAGTTTTAACTTGAATTTGTTTTCTCTTGCTTTGACAGCATTTTGCATTTCCTCTATTAATCTTGTACTTTTCAGGCGCGATCTTCAGCAGTATTCGGTTATCTTCAACGCCCAATTTCGTTTCGTGAGACAGTTCTCGCACTAAGCTTACCCATTGTTATTCTTCATATTATAATGCTTTTTTTTTCTTACAGAGACAACTACATGAAAAAAAAAATGGAGGAGTGTTTGGTGCCACGAGTGCTTGGGTGTGCGAAACACACATTGCCTGGTAAGTGCACTTGCTTCACTATTGTACAGCATAGGAAATAAAAATTCAAGCTTGTGAAGCACGAGATATAGTAGTCTACTTGCACTTACTAGGTAATATTTCATTGATTAGGGCAAGAAGAAAGAGAACTGCATTATGAGATTATGAGCTAAAAAGTTTCAGTATCACTTCAATCTTTCCCGTCAATCTCCAGTAACATTTTTCAATGTGTTAACTGCTATGAGAGTTATTGTATCTATTGTTGTACAGAAGGACTTTAAAAATCTCAACTACACTACTGAATATCGTGGTAACAATTTCAGAGTGCAAGAAAGCACATTTACATACCCGCATGCACTCACACACAAACTAGAACACTCAAGAAACGACCCCTCGTTCACACTAGCGCTTTATATGATTAAGGACAAAATAAACGACACCGATCACTTGTAATTAATAAAACTACTCTTAAAAAAAGGGACAACTCTCACAGCTCTCGCGCTGGTAAGAAGATCCATAAATGTAATTAAAAATGTGTATATATCTTTACGTCGACCATTTTACAACAATCATTTTCTTTATTGCATATATTGATCGCCTTTGCAACGATAGAGACACTTCATTTTGGCTATTTTGATATGAACCTTCTGAACAGATATTTATTGTCGTGTGCCTTGATTTTCTACTACAAAACATGTCTTTTCTTTCTTCGTTCTCATCGCACGACCGCAGGAATTCTACCTACTTTCCTTAAATACGCAAGACACCCTTAAAAACATTTACTCCTGATGTCTAAAGAGAAAATCTACATAGCCCTTTCCTCTTCGATATTTCCCGGCCTTTGCGTTATTGCATGTCAGACTGAAAAATTACACTCTCTAAACGCCATTTATTTTTATCAGTCGCTGTCACCCGGCACCCTCCTTTCTCTTATTAAGCGCCGGTAATGAGATTTTCGGACATTAAATTAGGTTGCAGTGATTGATAGCCTCCAGAAGGCGAGATATTAAATTAGATTCTCGAAGGCGCACCACCTAGCGAAAAGAAGCACACATACCGGTTCGTAATAAAGAAAAAGAAATATTCTCTTTTATGCTTTGTTCAAAGAATCCTGTTCAGAGACAGGCGTAGAAAAGTAAAGCTTAATAGCTTATGTTCAACGAGTAGTTGAGAGAGCTTGGAATCCTCAAGCATGCTCTTCCAGCCACAGGCCCCAGCAGCCCGCTTACGAGCGTTTGGTGCTGAAAGAGAATACTTCCTTCCTGTGAAACTTCTTATACATTGCGGATTTCTGCAGAACGGTTCTAAAGCGAACCTTTCCTTGCGAGCCTTCCCGGACATTCCTGACCGTGGCTGCTGGCTGCTGCTGCTGCCTTGCTGAATAGCTTACGCTATTAAAAAAGTAAATTGAATTATCGGCACGATGGTGGGATTGAACCTCGGTCCTCTAGCACAGAACCATAAGGCCACAATTCGTTTCCTTTTCCTTCACTTTCACAATGAAGCAAACATACGTACACGAATCTAGCCGAGCCTGGGTCCCCTGTTACAGGCTTTCTAAAATTTCTTCACAGGGCCAGGCTGTCGGCAGAAAGGCCATCGTTTCCTGGAATAAGGAGGCTTTGGAGGCTACCCGCCTGGGCAACACAAGCCTGGACGTCACAATAAAGTTTATTCCCTTCCATTCGATTCACTTGTAGAAGGCTTGAACGTTTACTTATATCGTGCCAATGCTAACCAGCTGTTTGCGATGATCGCCACGTGTGTCACATTGCGTGTAGCGCGGGTGCGTGCGCGCTGTCCAGTTTCCGTTACGCCAAAAAAGCGGGAATGAAGTGGGCAATTTTGTAGCATTTCGTTACCCGCTTCACTACAGCTTCGCTTCGCATAGATTCCGAGATGCGCTTTGGATCTGCATATATATATATTCATTTGTTGTGCTGCATGTCCTGCCCTGTTGGAAACTGCGTCCTTGTTTGCAGTGTGACTTGCATGTGAGATTAAAAACCGGATGCGTCCCTCAGTCATGTTTTATCTTAAACCTGAAAGGGACACTAAAGAGAATAAAAAATACGTGAGCTGGACTAAAAAATTATCATACTACAATACCAAAGGAGGCATTCTTACAACGAGGAGTGCTTTGATACGGCGGGAAACACGTGAGAACGAAAGGCCGGGTGGTCAGACTACGTCTTCAAGTTCCCGCCCCAGCTCACCCTGATGTTACGGATTTTGACGGTGTCTGTTCGGGTTTAGTTACATCTTTGTTGAGCCACAACGTGCCCAAGCATTCAGAAATATTTGAAAGCTGTGACGTAACCCTGATCTACAGGCACTGGGGCTTCAGCTTTAAAACTTACATTTTGGCCTTCACTTCCTCTTCTAATAATCAAGCTACTAGGGCAATATTGTCGCCGTAAATTGAGTTTTGAAAGAACATTTTATCACTCTACAAAACGATTTAACGTATCTCTTGAAGTCTTTTTAACCGAAATCTACGCACGTCCTGTGCAGCTTGTGCCGTGTATACGGCGAGAAAAAAAATAAAAAAATCGGCCGACGCTCACTGATCTCGTCCTCCAGGTCCCGGATGATGTCCTTCAGCTCCCCACGAGTGGCTGTCTCCCTGACGGCTCGCGGCGCCCTCTTCTTGTAGTTGAGCGCATCCTTGAGCTTTTTGAACTCGCGGTTCACGCGGCTGTTCTCCACTTCCAGCTGGACAATCTTGGTTTGTAGGGCCGACGTCTCTTCCTCCTTGGCGCGAACCTTCTTCTTCAGGCCGGCGATCAGGTCGTTCTCGATGTCGCTCGGCTTTTCCTTCTTGGGCGCGTACTCCTGGATCACCACGGCTGACGGAGCGGCTCCTGCTGCGACCTATGTGAAACGAGAAAAAAAAAAGAGAAAGATGTTAAGGTTAATTTCTGTACAAAAGCAAAAAAAAAAAAAAAAAAGAAACACGATGAGACAATGCTGTCACGGTGGAAGCAAGGCGCACAGTTCAATCAAGTCGTACACCAATCGAGCAGTCCTTCGAGCCTTCTTCACACCACGTGGTCACGAGATATTGAAGCTTATGTCGCGGTCGCTCAATGAAAATGCACATGGTACATGATGTGCCTTTCGGGCGCCTTTTGGTCTATTGCCCATGCCTGAACGTCCTACCTTCGTGATCTCATGTGGTGGAGGAGGTCTGAAGGACTGGTCTATTCCAGTAACTATGGTTATAGAATTACAGCCTTAATATTTATAAGATCATCGGCCGTATAGGTTTGCGAAATTTCTGTAGCGGTAGCTTCTTTCTCGAAGCGGCGCCGTCAGTGCTCGAGCAAGTCATTCCAGATCGCAGAATATGATCGCGGGCAAGTTGGTATCTAGCTTTGCTGTGCATGATTCTGCTTTGTGCGAAGTAAGGAACATGACACGCAGAAAGAGTTCAGACAGACAAGCGCTCGTTTGTCTGTTACTCTGTCTCAGTTTTTTAAGTTCCTTGCGTTGCGCCAAGCGGAACAGTGATCGAGCCAAGGGCACCTGGGAAATCGCGCCCAGGTAGCGGTTACCTT
Source organism: Dermacentor silvarum (assembly GCF_013339745.2). Classification (NCBI taxonomy): domain Eukaryota; kingdom Metazoa; phylum Arthropoda; class Arachnida; order Ixodida; family Ixodidae; genus Dermacentor; species Dermacentor silvarum. The sequence goes on along the minus strand of NC_051157.2, from coordinate 65,257,126 downwards.
CGCTGCCATCACGGAATGAAGTTCTTTATTGGCCTGTTTCCTTTTCTCTTTTTTTTTCGTAACTATACACAAATAAAAGTTGCTCGATGCCTCGTCGTTTAGCGGCCCGAGCTTTCTCACTGTTTTCATAGGGCTTGAGTCACCTCACCAAGTATGTTTGATTCCTCCAACAAATCCTGCATGTGTAACGAATTTCAGCTCCCCGCATCAATAGGTTTTTCGTTACATCCTCAACCTCCGCAACACGGCAACGAAAGTCAGAATCTAAAGCTTTGTGGAACTGACACGACGGCACAATTGGATCTGGAAGCAACGAACGACATCCGGCCGTTATCGATGTATCCCGTAGGCGACGCAGTGTACCCCCACCTTCTCGAGTTCTTCCTTGAGCACTTTGAGCTTGCGCTCAGCGTCGGCCAGCTTCTCCTTGAGTTCCATGTTGTCCAGCTGGAGCAGTTCCTGGGGGCCAGGCGGCGGCTTCCTGCTCAGCCGCAGCTGGCAACGCTTGTTTTCGGCCATGAGCTTGTCGTTCTCGGTCTCCAGGTCCTGCGCCTTCTGACGAAGAATGTTGGCCTCCTGCTCCACCAGCTGCAGTTGCCGCTTCAGGTCCACCTGCAAACCAAGGACCCAAGGAGCCCCGAATGCTTGGTGAGTAGACCAAGCCGGAGTGTTAAGTTCGCTGGTCCCGCGTGAATCTAACACTGACAGGTTTTGATTAAGAGCCAAGGAGTGAACTTACTGAACTCTAGAAAGCGAAGCTGTCTCGGCCCTCACCACTGCACGTTCTAACCCACCTACAGTGCTCACTGATATGTTTAGTGGCGCTAGTCGAGAAGCGTTTCACTTGCACATTGGTGAGCCGCTTCTGGAAGTGGCAATGAGGAGGAATTACCAGTGGCCTAGATAGTGGGTGGTGCGCGAACATTCGCTACGGTGGGAGAGACAAAGAAACTGACGGTCATTGTGAATAGAATTTCCGAAGCACATACTTATGGGCTACCTGGTATACGTATAAGCTATGCGCCATTGGAGCGCGTACACTGACTAAAAATGCTGATCAACAGACCAGAAAGATAACAGAAGCGTTTAAGATAAACAGTGGAGGCAAAAATTGCATTGAACATACGTCTGCTTTTCAAAAAAAAATAATAATAATCCAGTTTCTTCCTCGGTCGCGGCTTTGCAAAATATATTTGCTGGGATGTAATTTGTGTTGTATTCCTCTTTATTGCTTCTTGTACGATGGTATGTATGTATGTATGTATGTATGTATGTATGTATGTATGTATGTATGTATGTATGTATGTATGTATGTATGTATGTATGTATGTATGTATGTATGTATGTATGTATGTATGTATGTATGTATGTATGTATGTATGTATTGTATGTATGTATGTATGAATGCATGCAAGCACGTATGTATGTATTGACAACGTGAAATTAATTATCAGTCATTAGCTGCACCATGTCTTCGTTTTCCCTGTCGTCTTGCGTGCCCTGTGAAAGTACCTCATTGAAGAGGTTGAGAGAACGAGAGGCCTAGTCAGGTGACTATCTGATGTCATCTTTTTCCCCAAGCATCATGTAATCCTGCATTGTTAACCAAATAAATAAATAAATAAATAAATAAATAAATAAATAAATAAATAAATAAATAATAAATAAATAAATAAATAAATAAATAAATATTCCGATAACCCTTACGGACAAACACCGGGCAATTCTACAGTGATTATCATCTCACTATCTGGAAATAGTAGAGTTTCCTTTAGTTTTTTGTTTTTTACTCATGAGTGTTGAGGAAACACCAAGTGTCGAATTTCATGGACCTCTATTGGACCTCTATTGAATCACCACAAATAACACATCTAAGATGCCACTATTGCAATACTCTCGCTGGCGCTTCCTAGTCTGTAAGCATCACTTGTTCGCAAAGGTCGCGCTCAAATTTGCCCACGATAACACACTGCGAACGCCTAGAGGAGACGACTCCGATATATTTTGCTGTCAGCGCAGTTACTTCCTTTACGAACGAGGGGTCTGTATACTGTGCCGAAAAAAAAAGTAAGCCAGTTTCCTTTCTTTAATTTACTCCGGCTACCATATTGTCCTGCCGTCCTATCACCGATCTTGCAAGGCCATACCTGTAGTTCACTGTCCAGCGACCGGCTGCGCACGATGACCTTAGAGGCCTTCCGCCGGTGCACCTCGATCTCCGTCTGCAGCCTCTCGTTCTCCCGCTCCTTCTCTATCAGCTTCTGACGCAGCTCCCGAGCCTCGTACTCCAGGAGCTTGGCTTTCTGTCGGTGGTACACGTCCACGTCTGCCTCGTTCTTCGGGGGCGCCGGCAGCTCCACCTTTGTGAACGGTTGGCTCACCAGCTTCTCCTGCATAAAGACACACGGCCGCACGCTGGAGACTCACCCACTCGCACTGGTAGTATCACCAGGAGAGTCGCCAGATCATCAATGAGACCCAAGTGAAAAGGAAACGGAAGTGCGATGTGGAGGACCAAGCACTAGGGTAGACCAACGAAAGTAACAACTTTATCAAAAGGAAATGTGATGCACGTGTAAGTGAACCTTCTACTGTAATCCACAGTAATGAATATAACTTTCTGGGACGATCACATTTGATTGTGCTTGTTGCGCATGTGCTGCACACCTGTACATATAATATGTGCTCTTCTGGAAGTAAATCAGTTGGAAGTGTACGCTGTCTGCGCTGCTTCTGTCGCCTCTCGTCTTTTGCTGCGCCGCAATTCTGGTAATTAAGGCAACAACGTTTCGGCAACTGGACCTTCAGTTTTGTAAAGGACGGTGACGAACAAGTCCTCTGGTCGAAACGCAGACAGAATGGTTGGGCTTCTTTGCATTTTCCACTTCAGCTTGCTAAGCAGCTTGTGCGTCACCTTCGATCGCTCTGAACGCCGCCGAACGAGCAGCGCGTGTTTAAGGTACTAGAGCGACACTTTGATCTATCGATTTATAATTTTTTAGTCTTTAAGATACCACAAGCTAGGAGGAAGGCCGTAGTAGAGAGGTGTGAATTAATTTGGAACAAGGAAAATCTTTAAACGTGGACCCGAATTTCGGCACAAAATTATTGTTTGCATGCTGCCTACCCCCCCCCCCCCCTCCCCTCGGAATGCGGCTGATGTGGCTGAGACTCCATGGCAACCAGACAACTTGTGCTCAGCAGCCAAATGCTGTAGACACTGATCCACAGTGGCAAACTCAAAAGTAACACTATTCTAAAGGGTACGTACAGGATTAGACTAATTAACAAAAATTTACTAATTAAATTTTAACTAATTACCTGATGGCCCATATTGCAATTCACGAATTGTAGCCGTGGAGTTCACAAGACAGATCCACATAAAAGTACTTCTCAGGCTGACATCAGGCTGACACCAGTTTTGAGATAATTCCCGAACTTTGCGGAGAAATGCATTGGCGTTCCAGCTAATTTTGTGCTTCAATGCAAAAAGCTACGTTTTCTTAAGAACCTAACTGGAACGCCAATGCATTTCTCCGCAAAGTTCGGGAATTAATATCTCGAAACTGGTGTCATCCCGATAATTCGTTCCAAGTGGATCCGCCTTGCGAACTCCACGGCTACCATTTGTAAATTGCAATATGGGCCATCAGGTAATTAGTTAAAAACTTAATTAGTTAATTTCTGTTATTTTTCGATTATGCATTTCAATTTCTTGTGCAAGTAATGTCCGCCTCTTAGAGTAGACCAGCTCATGGACTAGAATTGTGCTATCTGCCACAGGATAGAATATATAAAAACCGGCGATTCGAGGGGCGTTGACTTATTTGCTGCGTGAAAAAAAAATGTAGCTGACTAGGCAGTGAACGGAGCACTCATGGCGCTGTATGTATAAAGGTAGAACTGCCCGTGTCATGCATTACATAGAACAAGACACTATTCCGTAAAGTTATGACGGTTACAGTAATTACTGTAGAATGTGTTGCGTTTCTTCGGGAACGCAACATATCAGCTGTCCATGGCACATCACGAAAGCTTAGGAGGCCTTTTTTTTTAATTATTGCCAGAAAAAGGAGTATCGAATATACGTCCGTTCATCCCCCCGTAAGCAGTGCCACAATTTTTTTGTCTTATTTAATTATATCTCAACGTACTGCGTTACTCTGCAGATAAAAAAAGAGAAAGAATGAGCGCATTTTATTTAACACAGTGTTAATTGCAGCAATTTTGATGTAGAGAATGAAAGCGTGAATCTCATCCATGTAATTCATCCATCAACACAACACATTTGATCTATTTATTGAGTACCGGTTTGGAAAACGAAACAATTTTCCCATGTACCTCTCATGTTATGCTATGTTTTCATTATGTACGCGGAGACATGTGTGACTCACCGGGCAAGCCCAAACAAAATAATCTCTTCCGTAATCTATAGCGAGCTCTCATCCATTTAGTGCCGTGGAAGCCCTATGTTGGCACCGACTCATCGATCTATACGCATACACTAGAAGTCCCCACGACTCGGACGTTCATTACCTGATGACGCATACGGTCGAATTGCGCCGCCATTACCCTTGTGTTAAAACGAGATATTTTCGACTCCGCATGACTTCGTTCAAGAAACCTGGACCACATATAATCACAGTATGTGTGCTCTAAAGAAGTTGACCTGCTCAGTGGCTGTAATGTCACCTTTTGAAATGACGATCCCAGAAGAAGTATGAGTTCCAAGGTGCTTCATTTTAGCACATCTATGCTTACCCAGTAGCTGCAACTTTTCATTTTGATAACGACGGTGTACGTAAACCCACGTCCCGGTGTACAAAGCCGCTGCCGTTTTGACGTCTATTCGTCATCAGAAAAGTGCCGTCTTATTCCAACCTGGCCGCCCACTATTCAATCTCGGTTGCAAAGTGAGCAGTGACGTGACCGCGGTGCCACTGTGATTGGTGAAGTCGAATAAGCTAGATGATATGCGCGTCAACGCAGTTTGAGAGATGGTCCGGCAGCTGTTGTTTCGATCGGTGCCAAGCTGCACAAGCATCCACGTGCCCACTCACGCATCATCGTTTGCTAACGGTTTCATAACCGCTGTTTCGTCCACTGCTCTGTGAGTTATGTTTTGTGATCGCTTGCCTACGCCTCCCCCCCCCCCCCCTCAGCACTCTATACACGCACACACTAACATAAACCTTCATTCCACTATGAACACACTCTCCTCTTTCACCTGCGCGCTACTGAAATGCCTCGTGCCCGAATAATTCTCTAGAAATACAGCGAACACAACTCATCCAGCCCTGCATCTTGCCTAGCCTAGTGATCGACGCTCCCCAAACCTACAACCTCCATTTTCCTTCCTCTGGCTGATCACTTTGTAACGTGTTAGGAGAGACCTCGCAGACAACCGCAATCCCGAGCCGAAAGCTCTGGACTAGGTGTTCAATGTTCCAGGTCGGAATGGACCTCCCACCCCTCCATTCTCAGTCTTAGGGTGGCCTAAGATAATCTAAACCCAAAGAAAGTGAAGAACACATAAAGTGTAAGGCGATATTAATACGCGAAACGTCGTCCAAGGGCTTGAAGATGTCACAAATGTATACCGCGCTGAGTTCACTGTATCTCTGAAGATAATGAGTCCATTGATTATCATCCGCGACACAGCGAGACGGTATACTTTGGCTTCGGCTTATCCCGGGTCACCCAGTATATGACCGAAATATACTTTCACCGAACCCTCGACTACGCACCTGAAGGTACTTGACCTCCTTCTCGAGGCCCTCGATCTGCTGCTCCTTCTCCTCGACCTTGCGTCGCAGCACGCTCGTCTCCTGCTCCTGCAGCTCGTACTGCATGCGCAGCTCCTCGAGCGACACCTCCTCGTCGCTGTCGCTGTTGTCCGGCAGGCTGTCGCGCTTGCCGCTCAGCTTGCGGATCTGCAGCATCAGCGTCTCGTTCTCCTGCTCGATGTTGTTCAGCTTGCGCCGCATCGTCTTGTTCTCCTCCTCGGCGAACCGCAGTTGTTCCCGCAGGTCGGTCTCGCGTTCCATCGAGTCGTACAGGTCCTTGCACATCGTCTCGTAGTCCTTGCCCATCACGGCCTCCTTGCTCTTCGAAGCCTACAGGAAACGTACGGATAGCCCTTAGGCGTTGATGCACCCACGCTGACGCCTGGTGGCACGTCTCCTCCATCACGACTACCAACGTCGATGACCATGAGCAACCGTCGTGCATATGGAAGCTGCACTACGCTGCACACGCTAGCACAACGCGAAAGACGAAGCACGTAACTGACACACTAATACAACGCGCAAGACAAAGCACGTAACTGAATCGTCACCGAGTCAAATCAGCGCGTACAGCGCGTCGTAATTGCAGCCTCCGCGATCAACTTCAGAAACATTTTCAGAGCTAATTGCGGAGGCCACGCTCCGCTGTGCTGAGTACGGTGAACGCCACTACCAACGCCACCTAGCAACGCCACCTAGGTGGCGTTGGTAGTGCTTCTTGATGCCAGCGTCCCTTCGAATGCTGGCATCGAGGCGTCGTAGTGGTGAGACCACCGAAGCGTTCACTGTCGGTGCGCGTTAGTGTCATAATGCAGTACTTCTCTTTTCTGCTCGTAGGCGGCGGCACCGCAAAAAACTGACGGAGCCTGTCTTCACGTGGCAGTGCGAAGGAACTGGATACATTTGGGCAAATATACAGGTCTAAGGGATTGACGTCGTTTGAGTACTGGGTCCCGACCGCGAGCTACCGACAAACAGGCATTTAACTCACTATGGAGCTTCGCGTGTGAAGCTTCCACAGTGAGCCACACTTCGTTCATTTCTCCTTACCGCTTCCCGAAGCAGGCCTAGAGCCAGCATTCAAATATATTACTCTATATTTCCGTCTTAATAAGCCGCATTCATTGGTGCAAAAGAGCGCTTGCGACAACTGCTTTACACGACGCGAATGCTGGCTTCACCCGTAGACGAAAATCATGCAAGGAAAGGTGACGGAAGCGTTTGAACCATGGCGGAAAACATATTTATGTGTTATAGGCGCTGTCTACGCGGCGTGGTGCTATGTCACGATAATTTTTTTTCAAGCACGTGATCGCGGCTGTAGACAGCACGGGCAAATGCCTCGCGAGTGTCACAGTGACCACGGGACACACGGAGGCGGCAGAAGAAGCCGCGATAGCCTTCGCACTCGCCACGGTGCCGAACGCTGCGATCGTGATCAGCGACTCGCAGGCGGCATGCAGTCCGAAGTTTCGCGCGCGGCCGCGTCTCGCGGGAAGCGGCTCGCATACTCCAAATCTGTGAGGACGGGGACTCAACGTCACAAAATTCTACGGTCTTCCTCCTCTGGACCCCGGCGGACACCGACGTCCCGCTCGCGGGCAACGAGGCGGCCCACGCCGCGGCTCGAGGTCTCACTCGCCGAGCCGTGGCAGACTACGTGGCCGCCGCCTCCGCCCGCGAGTGCGGGGCGTCGGATCTGCCGGATCGAGACACTACGACAGACACGCTGCAACAACAACAATCACAGTGGCTGTCGGGCGATCGCCTGACCACGTTCAGAGACCTCACACAACACTACAGCCTCGAAAGACGCAAATTAAACAGGAAAGAGGCCGTAAACTTACGCTTACTACAAACACAGTTACCCAAGTCCGGCAGTCTTACGCCACTGTTACCCTAGCTTATGTCCGACTGATGCTTGTAAAGCGTGCGGACTCAGAGCAACGCTGCGACACATGCTCTGGGAATGTGCCGGCAACAACGGTACTGAAACCGCCACCGTTCGCGACGCGCCCATAACGGCAGGCGTTAATAGATTAAAGGAAGCCTCGAGCTCGCTCATTCCCGCCGTTGCCCCGGCTGCTGGGGCCGCCGGGGACCTTTCGCCGTCGGCGTCGCCGCCGCTGGGAGGCGGCCCTGAAAAGTTCGGAGCTGGAAGACCAGCTCTGGGCCGTCCGGCAAGCCGAAGATGCCGCCCGAGTCCAAGGACTTCGAGCCGACACCTGAGGCCACTAAAAGCAAAGTGCCGGCCCATTAAATAAAGTTTATTTCTTCTTCAAGCACTGCCAACATTAAATCGACGCTCACGCTTTTGTCCATGAACTGGCTCTCAAAAGGATGGCTTCCTTTAACGTAACGCCACCGTGGAAGTAACACTAAGAATTACTGTTACGCGAACAGACCATCCCTCTGCGGCTTATTTCACACAAAACGATTTTCCCAGAATGGAAGAAGACGCCAACAAGTTTAATCAACGGGGAGGTAATGCGGCTAGGCCGATGACGCTCTGAGTGCAGGAAGAGATTGGAGATCGTAAAGCAGCTGCACATACACGTTGCATGTTGTTTGTCCAGTGCATTAGCCTGGCAGCATAATTGTCACAAAATGCATATACAAAGCAAAATCTTGTTCTCTTTCGTAACGCCACTGGTTAGACAATGAAATGGTCTTTGAAACTTTCGCCACGTCATGACGCGTGCGCGCACGTAGTACATAAAACACATCCCAAGTTGATTTATGTTTTCTGCTGGCACTGTTCCCCCTCTTTCTCTCGAGAGTAGCTTTAAACTTTAATTTTCCGAATATTATATGGGACTCTGGGCCACCGCACCTGTCACCGCCCTCTGTCCAGGCTCAGGAATTTTTGGACATGTGTTCTTTATTCTCACTAACCCAGCTTATAACAGAAGCAACCAGAGTATGCCTTAACGGTGCAAATACCCTTGATTTATTATTCACAACTAATCCAGAATTCGTATCTGACACTGTTCATTTACCAGGAATCAGTGATCACGTTCTTATTAATTTCCACTTAAAGACACCACATCCTAAAACTGAGAAGGTAAGCAAAATTATACTAGACTACAACAGAGCTAACTTTCAGGCTATCAATAGTGATCTAGCCACGTTTCTCGACTTCTTCTTAGAAGCTTTCGATGACCGGTCTGTTGAAGCTAACTGGGATCTTTTTGAAAACAAAGTGCGCCAACTTACAGATAAATACATCCCAAAGCGGAGCATCGCCACTAACCCGCGTGCCCCTTGGTACAATCCTAACCTTAAGCGTTTATCGAACAGGAAGAAACGCTTTTATCGCTTAGCTAAACTCTCAAACATTAACTCCAGGTGGGCAGCCTATCAGTTAGCCTCTGAGTCTTATGTACAAGCGCTCAAATCCGCTAAGATTACCTTCATGACAACAACTCTGCCATCTCTGCTGAAGGATAATGTTGGAAAGTTTTGGTGTCTGATAAATCCAGCACACGACTCATTCATAGCGCTTGAAAACCTTAACCGTGATAACGTTCCTAGCAACCTATGTGCTACAACATTAAACGACGTGTTTGTTCAAAACTTTTGCCCTGTTTCAAACGTGCAGCTACCAAATCTGTATCACGTTGATTTTCCATTTATGTATCCCGTTTTTGTTGATGTATCAGGTGTTGCTAAACTAATTGATTCACGCAAAAAAAGTGCATCTCCTGGTTATGATTGTACATGTACTAAATTTTTGAAAAGTACTTCAGCCTATAGTTCTATTATACTAACCAAGATTTTCCAGCAATCTCTTGACACATCTAGCCTTCCTACAGATTGGAAGATTGGGAAGGTGGTTCCACTTCACAAGTCCGGCAGTAAAACTTCACCACTTAATTACCGCCCCATTTCACTTACTAGCACATGCTGCAAACTACTTGAGCATGTCATTAGTTAGTTAGTTTTCTCGAAGATAATGCATTTCTCTCGTCTTCACAACATGGTTTTCGTAAAACATATTCATGTGAAACTCAGCTCTTGTCTTTCACTCATAAATTGCACCATATTCTTGATGAATCATCCTTCGCTCACTGCATATTCATGGACTTCTCGAAGGCATTCGACAAAGTGTGTCATCAGCTACTACTTCACAAGCTAAGTTTTCTTAACCTTGATCCTAACCTTTTTAAGTGGATTGAATCCTTTCTTCTTAACCGATTACAATTTGTTACTGCTAATGGTCACAACTCATCGTTTACTGACGTACACTCTGGCGTTCCTCAGGGGTCCGTCCTTGGACCCCTTCTGTTCTTAATTTACATTAATGATCTGCCTTCCGTTGTTTCCTCTGACATCTTTCTTTTCGCTGATGATTGTGTAATCTTTCGCGAAATTAATACTGATAGGGATATTAACATTCTTCAATCAGACATCGTGGCTATATCCAATTGGTGTAAAACATGGCGAATGGAACTAAATATAAAAAAATGCAAGGTTATGCGTGTCGCCCGAAACACTAACACTCCTCCTATTTATCTGTTGAACAGTGTTCCATTAGAATCCGTATCATCTTACAAATACCTAGGTGTTCATATATCATGTAATTTAAATTGGACAGTGCACACAGAATACATTATTAACAACGCTAACCGTATGCTAGGATACTTACGTCGCAACTTTTCCACTGTTACTTCTTCAGTTAAACTAATACTTTACAAAACTTTAATACGACCAAAGCTTGAATATGCTGCTTCTGTATGGGATCCTATGCATGTAAAATTAATCACTGCCCTGGAACTTGTTCAGAATAACTCGACTCGTTTCATTCTCTCCAACTACAATCGCACTGCTAGCATAACAGCCATGAAAGCCAGCCTCTCGCTTCCGTCTCTAGCAGCCCGTCGTAGGTTTAGCCGCTTGAATTTATTCCATAACATATACTACCATACCTTTCTTCCCTACATACTTATTCTATCACCTCAATATATGTCCCATCGCATAGATCATCGCTACAAGGTAGGTATTCCATTTTGTAAAACGAAAACATTTTCTGAGTCCTTCCTTCCGCGCACAGCAATCGAGTGGAACCACCTTCCTGCTGACATTGTATCAATCATTGATAACCAACGTTTTCGCGAAGCACTAACAACCATTACTTAAGTACATGCCTGTTCGAAATTGTTATTATTACTCACTGTATCTTGCTGTTGTATTTGTTTGTATTTTCCCCACTCCCCTCTGTAATGCCTTTGGCCTTGAGGGTAAATAAATAAATAAATAAATAAATAAATAAATAAATAAATAAATAAATAAATAAATAAATAAATAAATAAATAAATAAATAAATAAATAAATAAATAAATAAAATATAGTGTTGGCAAAAAATGTGTAATAAGCATGCGACAGGAAATGTTTTGAGGAGCAGTCGGTGCTTGTAGACTCACTTTTCTTTCTTTTTCACTATTAATATGCGCGCAGCAGTTATTCACTCAGCTGCAGTGGTTCATCACTAAGAGCGTAGCAAGGATAAATAAATAAATAAATAAATAAATAAATAAATAAATAAATAAATAAATAAAAACGGATACATCAGCAACGGCGATGTTTCCCCCAAGGAACAGCCTGGCAGGGGGTGCAAAAAAACCTGATTACCCATCTAAGGGGATAGATGGGTAAAAGATAAAAAATATAAATCATCTATCATCATCATCAGCCGCGTGCGCTTTCTTGGAGCAGCCATTCTCGACGCGAAAAGACGCTGACCGACTCAACGTTCGGCGCTGGCGTGTTCATTCGCTCGGCAACAGAATTGTAGATCCATTTAGAAATATGAGGGGGAACACCGAAACTGTTTTCAAGCAACGAATGCGCGAGACATGTGGCATATAACTTAACTTGTGGGCATGTAACATTACTTTATGTCTAGGGAAACACTATGTCGCATCTGTAGCTTCGGTTTTTCATTGCCCCCGTGGATCGGGAAATTGACGCTTTTCTTTCTTTTTTGTTTTTGCTTTTTCCACATGGGCGGGAAATGCTCGCAACTGTTTGGTCCACAAGCGAAGAACAGCTGCCAGCCCCCCTACAGCTGTATCCATGCTCAGGAGATTGCCCTTTCCCTGTCATGCAGCGCATCCGGAACATGCTTATTCACGAGCAAGAAATTCTTTTTCCTCGCCATGACGGTTACTCAGCAGGCTGCTTCACCTTCAGCTCGCACTAAAATGAGTAAAATTGTACTATAAAGGAGCACCACTATGCTGCAAGTAAGATATGATTTCTTTGCATGAAGCAGTTTGAAACAAAACGCTACCATGGCGTCTCCTTGAAGCTATCTTCCATCTCCTGCAATCTCGTCTCGCAAGAGCCGGGCGCCTCTAACATACAGTAGATAACAGTACGAACCAGCAGCAAATCTTGCTTGGAATGTTTAGCCTCAGCTCGGTTCATGGGGCTGAGTGTTTGCATCCAGAATCACTACTATCCCAAACAGTGCAACGCTAAGCTGAATGATCGAAGACAAAGCTCACCACTGGAGACGCTGCCTGGTTTCCCTTATAGGCGTGATCTTGACGAACTTTGCGGGCATATGGGCACGCGATTGATTTTAACAAATGTGTCTTCGCTGGTACCAGCGTCTATATTCGGGACGCAAATCTTATTTTACAATTCGTCGGCAGTAAGAGTGGGACGATTCTGGCGCTCGCTGTCATGAGAACAGAACGGAATCGCTAACACCGAATCACATTTAGCGGATGCGTGTTGTGCGTTGCGGCTGCAAATCCAGCAGCTTCGTCGGCAGATGGCAAAAATAACTTACATGCGTACTTCTCAGAACCTGCTGCTGGTTGGTTGTGCGCCCTTGAGCAATACATGTATACTTTTAGTTCGACAATATTGAACATTTGTGCATCATTTCTATAAATCGGAACACTTGCTGCAACTTTAGTCCAATTTCCAACAGTGCACACTATAGACATATTTTTGCTGTCCAGGTTGCGTTTCTTTTAACACTTCGGCACAACTTTTTCAAGCTCTGTGTAATTGTTCATGTGCGATACATACACGTGTAATCTGTGTTCCACGTATGTGATTTGTTTACTTTTGTCTTTGGCCCTCCACGTTTTCGTGGATAACGACGACTTGTTTGTCATCTTTCAAGCGTTCGCTAAACAACATTATTTCAGTCTTTTCTTTCAATCTGCGATGGCTCTCATGGAAACAACCATGAAGCTTCACAAACTAGTCCAATTTTCCATCTTATTGAAACAACCGTCGTTATGTATCAGTCACTCTGCCCTTCCTTTCATCATTGCAGGCATGTAGTATTGCGTTTTGCCTCGCAACCATGGCAACCACGATGTCACACCGGTCATTCACACTCATATGTGGGTAATCTTTGTTTTATTTTCCACCGGTGCACCTGCGGATGCCTCCATCTGACAGAAAATTGAGAACTGCGGCTTTAATGACGAATTAGTTGCATATTGATTCAGATACAATAGTTGAAGGTTTAGAACGCCTGAAAGGGGGATCAACAACACTATTGAATTAGTACATTATTGAAGACTAATGAGATAGTTATAGCGCTTCAACCATTTAATCACTGTGCATAGGAGTCAAGTATGAAGCAATGATAGTATAATTTTTTTTTTTTTTTTGCTTTTGCCATGGTAGAGCTCACTGCATCAAAAGTATACTATATAGCGTGGATTTTCTCACAATTTGGTGCAGCTCCTCTCAGAAAGCACGTTGGACATATTATTCTCTCAGGATCATTTGTGTTTCAAACTTTCTTCTCAAAGGAGTAAAATTGGGCTTTGCGCTCACTGACAAATTTATTTTAACATTGAATAATCAGTAAACCACACTTTAGGCTGCGTGTGTCGCTAAATGTTTACAGATGACATTTATAGAGCAAACTCAACCTGACTACGCTTTTTTAAATATTCTTTTCAATTATATCTTAAACTGTATCAGCAAAACTATTGAATGGAAGCTTTCAGATGTTTAATTACCTTAAAAATTATTCCCAGGATGAATTTTTCATGACCAATTGAATTCAATATGGTTGACATAAAAAGACTTTAAGCGCCAGAAAAACAAATCCATCAAATCCAGAGTACAGCTACTTTGATGACTCCAGTAAAGGAGCAGCTCATTGTTTGCTATTGCAGAATAACTTCAAGAAGGAAGTCCACACAAAGTCTGTCCCATTAGGCTTTTCCTTTCTTTTCAGAAACTGTGCAAAATTTATTACACAGCGTTTAGAACACTGTTTAACATTTCATGCCACTGTTCAAAGGGGACACAAAGTGAGAATGAACATTGTCAACACCAACAGTTATATTCCGCTGAGAAGTTGCGTGTGCAGAATCGTCGGACCTTAGCCTAACCGTCTTAAAAAGACTTTATTGAGGTTTACTTGTACATGTATATATGTTCTTTAAGCGATACGAAGATTTGACACTACGGGAAAGCTTTTGTCGAAATTCCCCAAAGCCTTATCTCTTCACTCGACACTCGACACGAGAAGCCACATCGCCTTATTTCACAAGTGTGGTAGCAGACAACGCCGTTCGGCAACGCTGGCTTTCTTTCGGAGTTGAAACTGACTGTGGGATAAAGCTTTGTCTTCATTGTTTTTCAGAAAACTACGCTCCTTAAACAAATAAGAAGTCGCATGTGCCATGGAACCACCTTTCGCAAGACAGCTGCTTTAGCCCTCTGGCTTTAGGCAGTGCCAACTCGTTAGCCTCAAGCGCCTTTTGTTTATAAGATACACAGAGTGCTGCAATATGTGGACGTTCACAGTTATTATTATTGTTGTTTTTAAGCGTCTGTCTGCAACGCACCTGCTAGGCTTAATGCGCCACCTATTCATCAAGCTCTCCCAGAGGACCCCTGCTGCTCTGTTTTAATGCTAGACGAAAATGCCTTGGCAAGGTTTCAAGTGCCAGCATGTGTTCACAGGCAGGGAAGCACGCCCAGGTTATTGTCCAAGAAAACGCGACTGCGCCATCCGCGTCTGGTGACAACAGAAGGAATAATGCATTGTGAGTGAATACTTTATATAGTTAAACACTTACTTGGCTCACAGTAACACCTTTGGCCCCGCTGCTCATTTGTTTCTTGAGAGCGGCATTGTCCATTTCGAGCTTAGTTTTCGCATCCTTGAACACTTCCAGTTCCGTGGCAAGCTTAACAGAGAGCTCGTTCGCAACGTGGAGCTCGTCTTCAAGCACTTTCATTCTCGTCTTGTCGACTTCGATTTGCGCTGTCTTCTGGAGCTCCGACACCTTGTCGTCCAGCTGTCCCTTCTCGAGTTCCAACTGTTCGCAGCGCCTCTCTGCTTTGCGCAGCTTGAACTGCAACACGCGGCAGTTTTTCGACGTCGATTCGAGTTCCTTCTTCAGGTCCTGGTATTCGCTCTGCTGGTCTTCGCGGTACGAATCCTGCAGTTCTTCGAGCTGCTCTTCGAGGTCCTGCACCTCTTTCTTGATCTCTTCGTTCTCTTCCATCAGCTCTTCACACAGCGTCTCGGCCTGCTGAAGTTTCACTTTCAACGCTTCGGCCTCCTTCTTAACGTCTTCCTCCAAGTCCCGCTTGTCCACTTCCTGCTGAAGTTCCTTCACCTCAAGCTTGAGACACTTATTGTCGTCTTTTAGTTCTTCGTTAATGGTCTCGAGCTCGTTGATCTTAGACCTCAGCTTCAATATCTCGGATGCCGTTTTCTCGAGCGTCTTCTTGTCGGTATCGGTCACCTCCGACCGCCTCTTCTGCATCTCGAGCTTCTCCTTCTCGAGCCTCTGGACCTTGTCTTCGGCCGCCGCGAGCTGGCTCTTGAGTTTGGCCACGGTGTTCTCCATGTCTTCGTAACTGTCGTAGTATGCCAGCGTGGTGTCTGTAGTTTCGGTCGTCTCCGTAAGCGCCAAGCTCCCATCATCGTCGTCGTCATCGCGTTCCTCCTTTTGCTGACTGGCGGTGGTCTTCACCTTCAGGATGAACTCCACGTCCGCCGACGGCGACGCGACCGTTGCGGAGTCCGAGGGCAACGAGGGAGACGGGCCCTTCTCCACTTCTTGCGCCTCCACGATCTTGATGCGCTGACTTCGCCTGCGTTCTTTCGCGCCGTACGAAGAAGGGCGTCGCTTCTGCGGCTGCTGCTGCTGCTGCTGCTGCTGCGTTTCGGTATCGCTGCTCTGAGACTCCGAGTCGCTTTTGCTCACTTGCAGCCGCGACGAATCGGCGGAGCTCCGAGAGCGGCCGTTCGTTGCCGTCTCGTCGCCGATCTCGGCGGAGTGCGGACGGCGCCTCCTGAGCTTGACGCTGGTGACTTCTTCCTCGGCGTCCTCACTGTCTTCCGCGGTCCGTCTGCGCCTCACGACAGCCTTCGCCTCTTCTTCTTGCGTGGCGTTCGCAGCGGTTGCCGCTGTGGGCGACTTGGCGGCCTTCGGCTGTCCAGCAGCTGGCGCGGGGCTCGCCGGCGAAGGCGACGAGCCGGCAGCAACACGTGTATTTTGGGGGCTTGGACAGCTGTCCCTGCGGTTCTGGCCGGGAAGCTTCCCCGGCTGACGTTCGTTCGTCGTCGTTTTGGCGGCAGTTGCGGGGGCCGCTGCGGTTGGCTTGCCATGCTCGGAGACATCGCGGAAGCAGCGCTTGCACCTCGAGGCCTTGGCGAAGTGGGGCACGAATCCGGGACACTCCCCGGCACTCATTGTTCCGCCGCGTCACGTTCACATCATAATACGGCCGACGACGATCGACGATCACGTGCTGGAAGCTGCAGCACCGCGACGGAGCCCATTGCCGAGGACCGGAGCATGCCGCCGCTGCGGCTAAGAGAAAGCCAGCCGCATTTCGCGTGCATGCAGCCCGGGAAGAAAAGCGAGGCAGCCCGGGGCTCTGTGGGCGCAGTAAGCCTTCGCAGAAGGGATCCATAAATACCAGCGCTAGGACCGACCGAGGCGGCGAGGTATTTTTGGATTCGAGACATGCCGCTGCGGTGGCAGCCCCAGTGGCGCGTCAGTTCCCGGTCGTCCGTCCTGCTGCCTTGCTGAATGGCGGGAAGCACGCACTACAGCGCGCGGAGCGCCCTCTAAACGCTGGCGCACGCCGGCGCAGGCACTCCCCACCTGTCTCCTGCGTCCTCGGCTGGCCGTCGCCACAACGAGGCGCGGCGCCGCTTCATACAATCGGTGGGACGGCATCCAGCCGCTGACTCCCACAGCTTCACGCATCGACGGTGATCAAATGTGTGACGTAACCTACGGTTGCCTGAATAGCGGCATTCTGGAGGAACCGTCCGAGGGAGGTAGACCTCAACCCCGCCGTTTCAACGCACGGGCTTCTGATGTAACGTCCCCTACACTTCCTGTCTTACAAATAATAAAAAAAGAACAAAGTTGGGGGGGGGGGGGGGGGTAATTTCTGCTGTTGTGTCTTTGTGTATCTCCCGAGTTTTAAAGTTGCTCATTTCATGCGCGCAGCAAACATTTGTATACGAACGAAATCTAAGTGAGAGTGTGCGTCAAGACGAAGACAATTACCGAACTGAAACTGTCCTATACACGAAACGAATATCATATAACCGAAAACCGACCTACCAAGCAACTGCTGGCCTTTTGCGATTTCGCGAAGGGCCATCACGAAGCTTTTCATTCTAAAGTAAAATTTGCCAATGGCTGGCCGTCTTCGCTAATAATGTAATGTATAATATCACGATTCGCTGGCGTCTGCTCTTAAGAACAATTGTAGCCCAAGATTCTTTTTTTTTTTTCGTGAATATTAGCCCTAGATAATACTGTCATGTTACGGTGACCGGCCAAAAACACAACACTCAACCCAAATCCTAGACTTCAGATTAATCGCTGGGAGGTTCGTTGAAGACAAGAACAGACCGAGTGGCACATCCCCAGTGCTGCAAGTCGGCGTCAAAGAGTTTCATTGAACCGTGGTACCTACCCAGTTCGGCATCTACAGTGTCCCATGTCGGCGTGGAAGAGGTTCGTTGAAGAGCGGCACATATATGTATACACATTGCCACATACTCAGCCACCAAAGTTGGTCCGGCGGTTGGTTTCGAACCCTGTTACCTCAGCACAGCAGCCCGATGCGCTAACCATTCGACCATGGACTACCCATGTGACCCAAGCAGGCGGGAAAACGGTTACACGCATACATATTTCAAACACACCAAGCCCAAGAAAAGTGCGCAAAGTAGCCTAGGCATGCTAACGCATTAAAAGTTCCGGCTCGGGCTCGGTTCCAAGATGGCGGAAAACATATTCGTTCGCTTCGGTTCTGATTCGGCTGAAAATTCGGCGGTTCGGTTCGGCACCCTGATCGCTGGTGCTCACGTGCATTAGAGAATGTACAATAGTGGTGACCCGCGTGCAATCTCACGGAACATGAACTTCGAATACTGTCGGCGCGTCTTGCGGCCAAGCGGCAACTCGATAATTTGTTGTAAAGAAGCACGAATAAAAACGAAGTGATACAATGGAAAAACAAAGAGTAAAGCAAGAACGCGTAGCAATATCGTTAAGCGTCGTATGAGAAACATTAGGAAGCTAAATATACACAACTGAACCAGTTGATTGACCATCTGATTGATTGTGTTTGGCCCTTTTAATGAGCAAGCCCTGCACATGATTACGGCGAGAAGCATAAGTCTTCTGCACTTTTCGGTCTGTTTCTTCCGTGTTTAAGAGGCTAGACAAATTCATTATGAAACGGCAGTGCCCACATAGGCACCTGTGTGTTACCATTAAATAAAATTAAATTATGGGTTTTGACGTGCCAAAACCACGATCTCATTATGAGGCACGCCGTAGTGGGGGACTCCGGAAATTTGGACCACCTGGGGTTATTTAACGTGCACTTAAATCTAAGTACACGGGTGTTTTCGCATTTCGCCCCCATCGAAATGCGGCTGCCGTGGCCGGGATTCGATCCTGCGACCTCGTGCTCAGCAGCCCAACACCATAGCCACTGAGCAACCACGGCGTGTTGTGCGTTACCTTCGCCTTGTGTCCTCGTTTTTTGTGTGTGCGCTGCAGTTTCCTAATAATTAGCCACCAACTCGCCCAACTTTCAGTACTTTTACAAAAACTATAAGCTAAGATTTGGTCCGGATGCTCGGTCAGATTGTAATATCTTGTGCGGTTCACGGAAACGCTACAAAATCGTGCAACCTCTTCATCTCCACTGTAATCCACCGCAGACCCTTTTTCCTTCCTTTTTTTTTTTTTTGAATGATATGCCGCAAGGCTATGTGGGGAATAAAATAAGCTAGTGTAAACGCTTGCACCTGTGCATCGGGCAGGAACTGCAGCAATGCATCTGCAAACTTATTGCTCAAATCCCAATATAGGCGTACTTTCCAGGTACATCTGGCTTCAATCCCGTCTTGCTTACAAATGTTAATTGCGATCGCCCGAGTTTCAGGGCATAGCCCAAGTAGGTGTCGAGAATCTGACGTAACCACAGGAGCCGACCACTTGGGACACGTTCGTTGGTTGACTTTTTGTGAATCCGTAACGGATGGTCTAAGGGCCACTCCAGCCCCGAAGCTACCGAAGAGATATTTCCTGCGTCTCGGTAAGTGTAAGTTGTAACGTTTCATATGGCCGAGCGAGGTGGCATCTCTTGGATCCATGGGACAGGGGTAAACGACATGCGCATTTGAGAACCTCCCGCATGCATGTCTGTCAGTGCACGGCGTGCACGGCCTCTTTCTACATAAGTATGCTGCACATCTAAGCAGCCATCATGCTTACGGATGAAATGAGGTTTCGTTTCAGTTCGGGGTGGTGTTCAAGTTCAACTGAATTTCAATGCAGAAGTGATAACTTTGTTTGCTCGGTTCTCCCAAACCAGGAACTATAAGGTGGAAAGACAATCTGAAACCCAATCTCTTTGTTTCTTTTTTTTTCCTGCTTGCAGCGTTCGCAGCGTGAAAAACAGATAACTGCATTGTTCGTTCGATATCACGTGTCTGGGATATGCAAAGGCAAGCGTTTCGTCAGTCCAGATGCAAAGCTCCGGTTACCTTGCGGATGAGTATACTGGATACAGCCTGCGTCACTTGTTTCGCATATTATCCTGGCAGGCACGATAACATCGTCGGGGGCAATGAAATGGTATGTTCACCCGTGTGCACTAGCTGTCCGGTTTCCCACTGACAACTTCTGTGAAAAAAAAAAAAAAACGAAAGAAAAAGGGGGGAATGAGAAAGAGAGATGTGTTCTTGAAACAGGCCGAGAAGATTGAGCCCAATTTTGATTTGGCATGTCAGAAGAAGTTAGCTGGATCTGTCTGTCGTGCCGCAACCGGACAGACAGAAAGCGCCACTCGCACTCGAGCTAGGCCGTGGTCGAGTTAAGCAAACTCATGGCGTGAGTGAGCACAGCGTGACAATGTTTACATTTGTCGTTTGCCCATTTTGGTTACAAATACGCGAGTATTGCGGGTCTTTCGCGCGACTTGTTTAATACGATGGGTTTTGAGAAAATGAAGACGTATAAAGCCACCCCCAGTTCTGTTTCTTGAGCACATCAGTGCAATAATAAGAGGCCGCAAATGTGCTTGCTACTCATACCGTGCTCACAAAAATATCTTAAGCCATTCAAGTTCGTTTTATGTTCATGAATTAACAACACAATTTTTCAACGCATTTTATCAGTACCTTTATATTTCGCAGGCTCGTACTAATGCATGAGTACAAAACCGCGACGACAAGACAAGAACATACAATATCGAAATTGAAACTGTAAAACGGCAAGTTTGATTCTTCTTTTGCAACAAAAGCTGTCAGCGAGCCTTCATGCGCACACCCACGAGTAACACGTGTAAGTATGAAGACGGTGCTTTGGCTCGAGGGCTCGTATCTAAATACATGGGGAAGGAGAAATCGTTTTTCTCGGTACCCAATGGGCCACATATATGCGAGGAACGTTCGTGGGACATCCAACCCCGGACACCACGACGTCCCCACAAATTTGAATAACATAGCACGAATATCTACGAGACTGTCCCGTGCACAAGAAAAGCCCATATAAAAGAAGACAAAAAAAAAAAAAGAAAAGAGAGACAGGCATTCGACTGAACGTCGTGCAGACGTCGCTTTCGGACATTCGGATAGCCATAGGATGTTAAAATCTGTACTTTTTTTTTTTCATGTGATACATCCAGAGGACGTTCATCAGACGCAGCACTCGAATATTTGACGTTCACTGGATATCCATGGCACGTTATTTGGCCCTTATGGCAGGCGGCCTGTTGGTATACGTTCGCAGAAAATATTTCGCATGCTGATTCCACATTCCAATCGTGTCTGTGATGACGCGTTTTCGGGACCTTACCAACTAGGTTGTCGCTGCAAAATCTATTAGAGGTCTTCATTCGGATTTAGGACGTGTGGATACCTTTAGGACGTCGATGGGACTTGCAAGCTGATACTGCAACGGTAGCTACACAGTAAGCCATTCTGAACAAGGTGCGCTGAATATACCGGGTGTTTTTTTTTTTTTTTTTCTTTAGCTGCACCAAGTCTTTCAGGATTGCCTATGGAAGATAGCACAATTTGGATCCTTGAACTAAATGAGGCGGACATTACTTCTACGATAAATCAAGATGCTTAATTTAATAATTAACAAAATTGTACTAACTAAATTTTAATTTAATTACTTAACGGCACATATTGTAATTTAGAAATCATAGCCGAGGAGTTCGCAAGACCTACCCACTTGGAACGAATTCTCAGGACGACACTAGGCACGATATATTAATTTTCGAAGTGTGTGACGAAATACACTGGCATTCCAGTTACTTTCGTGCTTCAATGCAATGCATAAAATAGCGTTTCCGTTAAAAAGGAAGAGGAAAAACAGCGCATTTTTACTGTAAGTGTGACAGCGCATATCTGGAAACCGGTGCCATCCTCAGATGTATATATAGTATGTGCTAATGTGTAATAGCAGGGTCATCCGGGAAATAAAGACCGTTTAGTTATAGAAAATGAAAAACGCAATATTTATTGAAAAAAACAAAACAATTCTGCTACATACATGAAGCATCTTTAAATTCTCTACATAATCACCTCCTACATTTAAACATTTGTCCTATCCGGTCACGAGCTTCAGAATTACCATGTTATACCCTTCTGCCGCCAGTTCATTAAGCCAGGTCGAGTTTCATCGTGCACATTTGTTCGTCTATTGTTGAAGATTTCGCACCATTTTCTCACATTTCCTTTGTTCATTACATTATCACCACAGGCTGCTTTCTGTTGCCGTTAAATTTCTGCCGGTTTCACCTTTTGAGCGTTCAGACGTCGCATAAAACTCCTTACCTCACAGTCGGCGGAATTTTCAATCACGCAGTTCAGTTAGACCATTACAGCAACTGCACAAGGGCGACTTCTTGCAACCTCCACACACAGCGTTATTAGCACAGCTGTTACGGAAGCCAGCTGACCCTCAAAAAAGATAGTATATGTATTTAAAAGAATTGTCTTTTCCAATAAATATTGTGTTTTTCATTTTGTATAAATAAACGGTCTTTATTTTCTGGATGACCCTCGCATGTAAAAAAATAATATGTGCTAAAATAAAAATAAATAATATGTGCTGTAAATTATATTAGTAAAAATCTTTGAAAACGTAAAAGACGACTAACAGCGCAAGCCCCAGGACATATGAAGGTGGCGGACGGGGCGCTGGGTCTTGTGTCTTGCGTGGTCACTACTTTTTTAGGCAACATGCACCAACCAGCGTGAATTCGCACTTAATGAGAGTGAAATTTCACTAATTAGTCAATTACGTGTTTGATTGCTCGTGTAATCTGCCACAGGTGATTTCTTTAAAAACTTGGTGCAGCTAAAAGAAATGCACTCTATATTATCGTATAGCAACATTGAATTGTTTCAGTGAGACCGAAAAAAAAGTACACCTCCCTTGAATGTCCGCTGTTCGATATCTTAGTAATGACGCACGTCCGTATAGGATATTCATGGTATAAAATTTATCGGCTGTTCTTAACCGTCCCACATGCGGCGTCCCTTGACCGTCCACAAAACGTTTTGTATTGGACTTTACCGTGCAATCTTATACGGACATCCATCGGATATCCGTTAACGTCCAGTGCCGGACTTGGAAGTTCGCACCTTATCTGGATATCCGTCGGATAACGGTGGTCCATTCGACAATTTTTCGGCACCGAATTTGGTTAGGTTTATGCATACTTAAAATCTAATGACTGTAGGAAGCAGATTTTTTAATTACACCTTAAATTTTTTAATTAAATTTGTTGAACATCGCTATTACTCCAAGAGACGAAAGTATCAAGATTGCAACTCGCCAACTTAGATGCCATAACTTTCGCAATGAAAAAAATGTCACAGTTTCGCCCTAAGGGCGAAGCAATGAATGCGATAGCAACACAGCAATGTCATACGAAGTAAGGTGAGCGGCTTTGGTAGCAATATGAATTGTAGTAAACATGAGCTGATTAAGTAAGCAGGTGTGCTGCGGCGTAAGTAGACCGACATGAAGAGAGATTCGATGACCACGAGAAGGCGCGTGTGAAACGGTGGTGTTGATGAGAAGCGCTTCCCGTGGGCAGCGCGTGCGAAGGGACACACCTGTAGCGCTGCACTGCCGATCCGGGCAGCATTGCGTGTGTAGCGTGCGTTGGAAAATGTGGCCCGACTATTACGAACTGAATGAACAAGCGTGGTGTGAGCGCGCACAAACACGAAGAGATCACACTGAATGACAGCAGACAACGACTGTCAAAACGCTGGCAGCAAGCATACGCCGCAGCGGGCGAAGGTACGTGCGGTCTATCGCTTCAACGGAAACTGAGCGGCGAATGCACTTAAAGGTCAGAGCCGTGTGGAGATAAGAGACGGTGCGAGCGAGCGACGAGCGCGGTTGTTGGCAGAGAAGTGCGCCCCCCCCCCCCCCCCTTGCTCCCTCCGGCGCTGGCTTCCTGCTTCCTTGCTTGCGCGTGGGAGATTGAGTGCGTTCGCTCTCCGTGATAGCGCGCGTCTCCGCACGCTTCCTCTCGGGCATACGGCGCGCGGCGAAGATTTTATCTATAGGGAACGTCACGGCGACGGCGACGGCGACGACGACGGCGACGACGACGCCGACGGCAGAAATCCGGTTCAAGTGTCCATATAATTGCTATCGCAATAAAACGATATCACATTTCTGTATACTGAACCAAATAAGAAACCGAGAGCGGACAACACTGCGATGTTATACACCCCTCTGAAATAGATCGCTAACATGTGAATATGAATTTTGCAAAACGCCTGTAAACATTGGAACAAATACATTGTAACGGATGCAGCTTACAGAACCTTTGTATCTGTTTTCAATGCAGAGTTACGGAGTTATGAACATCATACTCCTATTTTTTTTTTCTGAAACACCGTTTTCGGGCAATTTTTGTAAGAACAGTTCATGCCCTAAATCAAAATTCTACTTCCTACACTCACTATATAGAAGGCTTGGTTCGGCGGTTTTCTCATAAAAGCATCTCTGCGTTTAACACGCATTTCAATAGGCGGCATCGTAGTTGGCCCCGAGCTAAAACTTCCTACGAAGGAGTCAACTGAATCGCTCGCGTATGTAAACACCACAGCATTTCCGGCCAGACCCTCCTCTACTACTCTTTCCCATGCCAGTCACGTGGACGCGGAACCGCCCGCTACGCCCGCTCCGTTTTCAAGTGCCTCCTCCTCATGGCGGCGCGCTACCTTCTGAACCCCTAGCAGACGACCTACTAGTAGCACTGAGTGAAATATATTCCTTACGATGCTCCAAACTCGTATTCGTTTGCACCATGTTGTCAATTGTACATGATGCACAGCGAAAAGTGGCTGCTTTAAGGCTTTGGAAGCGAAAATGTGCTGCTGTTGTGTGCATTTCTGTAAGTCCAGCCAGCGAAAGAATATTCAACCCGACGTTTATTTGTAAGAGATTCCAACGGATTCCGCGCTGAGAAAACGTTGTTTAAAGGTGCTTGCGAGAAAGAACAGACAGCCATACTGAACTTCCAACTACTTTGTAGCCTGCAGTTCAAGCAGCATTAAGAAAAGAAATTGTGAGCTCTTGGGTCGCCAAGCACATACGCACAGACGTCGCGTCAGCTCGAAGTGGTGCTGAACCAAACAGAACCATGGAGTGACGATGAACGAAACAAGAACACAAACCTATGTTGTGGAGCGCATTATTTCTAACAGGTCAATTTGGCTTCACCTACGAGCCATGCTAGCGGCAAACAGCAGCGATAACATGCCTTATCAGGTTGCCAGGGGCCTGGCGCCGGCGCGCATCGGGCTGTGAAAAAAAATATCACCGCATATCCACGACGTGAATGATGATGAGTGGGCGGAGCACCGGGGGATCATTCGGGTAAACCCGAGCTACGGACGAGAGAGAAAGGGAGCGCGTGTCGGGAACGAACGCTCTTGTGCACCGCAGTGCACCTAGTGCACCTAGCTACGGACGAGAGAGAGAGCGCGCGTCGGGAACGAGAGAGAAAGAGAGCGCTCGTCGGGAATGAACGCCCTTGTGCACCGCAGCGCCCTTAGCTACGGACGAGAGAGAGAGAGAGCGCGCGTCGGGAACGAAAGCCCTTGGGCACCGCAGCGCCCCTAGCTACGGACGAGAGAGAGAGCGTCGGGAACGAGAGAGAAAGAGTAAAGTCCCTATATAAGAAAAGTACCGCCATCTACTCTTTCCTCCGCCTCCTCCTCTCCTAAAGCGCTTGCTTTTTCTTTACTTTTTGCTTGCGAAAGCCAAGTCGACGGTGGCGCACCTAGAAAGTCCACGTTGAAGCTTTCAGGCCGGGCGCGCGCCGTCGCCGCCGCCGGCGACTGCGGCTGCGCAGAGGACTTTCAACATGGCTCTGAGGCGGAAAAAAAAAGAAAATATAAAGAAGTGAAAAGCGCGCGCTATCATCGTCCAATCAGAGATACAGGATAACACAGGAGAGAGCGAAGCGGCATTTGTCAAAGGATGGCGGTACTTTTATTATATAAGGACTTTAAGAAAGAGAGCACAGCTGCACCTCTAGCGGGAGCGGCGAGTACTAGCGTGGCTACAACGGCGTGACGGCGGACAAGGCTCGACCCTATGGAGCTTCGCCCCTTAAAAAATCGCACATGATATCACTTTTGCTCGAATCAGGCAACTACGTATTGTGGAAAACAGCTACGTTCGTATCAGGCTGCGTGTATTTCGCGTTTGCCGTCAAACAAACGGAGAAGCCTGGACTGGGAGCCCCAACCGTTAGCGATGCCCCTTCGGGCCAACACAAAACTCTGATCATTTTTCTAATAAAGCTTATCTATCTATCTATCTATCTATCTATCTATCTATCTATCTATCTATACATCTATCTATCTATCTATCTATCTATCTATCTATCTATCTATCTATACATCTATCTATCTATCTATCTATCTATCTATACATCTATCTATCTATCTATCTATACATCTATCTATCTATACATCTATCTATCTATCTATCTATACATCTATCTATCCATCTATCTATCTATCTATCTATACATCTATCTATCCATCTATACATCTATCTATCTATACATCTATCCATCTATACATCTATCTATCTATCTATCTATCTATCTATCTATCTATCTATCTATCTATCTATCTACCCATCTACCCATCTATCCATCTACCCATCTATCCATCTACCCATCTATCCATCTACCCATCTATACATCTATCCATCTAAACATCTATCCATCTACGTATACATCTATCTATCTATCTATCTATCTATCTATCTATCTATCTATCTATCTATCTATCTATCTATCTATCTAAAGCAGCCTTCCTGGAAAAGAAGGGCGCTAGCCTCGAAAGCCAAAAATGAACGACTGAGATCGACGGCCGGTATCACGGGCGATGCGAGTGCCTAAAATAATGAACTTGGACAGCCCAAACACAAATATAACGTGTACAAATTTACTAAAACTGTTTCAGACTCCGAAAAAGAAGACAAGACTACTAGTACTCAACTTGTACGGCAGAGAAACCAGTATGGGTGAAACGATTTTCGACACTCGATTGTGCGCTTACATTGTGCGCTTACAGCTGCTTCACCTTCATTCAAATTTTACAACGGTATTGCGTGCGATGGAGACAAAGAAATACGAGAAACTCGTGCGCGAACATCGCAATGCTAATTATTATTAACCATGCACAAAATCTTCTTTCAATATTTGCAGCATTATTATTGTTTTATAGTAGCATATATTTTCACTGAGACATTAACAAATAAATTCTTAATCATTTTTCTGTGTGCCTCCATGCGAATATTTCTCGCCGTTTGCAGTTTTTTATTTGGGTCGTTCCACTTCATACACACTCTAACAACAGTTGCACCCTTTGGCGTGCATTTTTGCCACACAACAATAATCGTCATCTGTCTTGCTTGCGTTTCCTATCTTGAAAACTCTGCAGTTGCTACTTTCCTGTCGAAAGCGCTGTGTCACGCTGATAACGCTCTTGTCGTTCGTGACCGAGAAGTGCCGGGCGGACAGCATTAAAGAAAGGAAAGCCACGCAAGTCAGATGACGATTATTGTTCTGTGGCAAAAATACGCCCCAAAGGGTGCAACTGTTTTTAGAGTGCATGGTACGGTATTACAGCGATTCTGCGTGCCGTATTTTCAGGTTCATGCACGTAATTGTGAGTACCTGGAGCGTTTAACCATGCCTCTCGTGATGTAAGCTGTGAAATAATTTTTCAATGTACAGTAGAAACACGGAGCCAGTGGTACCGTACTTAAACCTTCCGCTCGAAAGGGAGCGGGAGAATCAGAAGCTGGCGCCCCTGGCGGTCAAAGCGTTAAACGAAGCGGCAGAGGGCTGCCCATGGAAATACGGGCGATCTGACTGCCATTCAACAAACTATAAATAATAGCGGAGGCTCTGACTCGACTGCGAAGCTGGCGTCATCAAGCGGCAATGTTTTACACTATAGACACTTGTTTGTGGCCTCTGAGATTGGCAATTGCCGTGCTTGGGCATGTTATTGTGTGGGTGTACTACCTAATCTTGGAGGCCATGTCTTGCCACCGCAGCGAACGACTTGCAAAAACTATGGAGGTGCCATCTCTTGTAGGGAAGACGCATTGTACGGGTTCATTCGCCTCGCGGCTCGGCTTAACTCCACCTCACACTACGTGGAGCTGGTGGAGCTAGCGGCTGCTACCAGGGCCAGCGCGTGTGGAGGTGGAGATTGCCCCCTGTCGCTTCGATGGGGCGTCTCATTTATCTCTGTCCTTGCTATCGATTGCACTAGTCCTCACTGAACGCCCCTCACAACAACCAACTTCGCCTGCACTGCTGTGAGATGTCATCTTCGTCATCCTCTTCGATGGGTTCCCCGCGAAGGCTTCTCCTGCTGTCAAATTCGACCATGTACAACGGCGAATTCCTCGAGTTCGCCGCCGAGACCATCAAGGATTTCTTCAAG
Source organism: Dermacentor silvarum (assembly GCF_013339745.2). NCBI lineage: Eukaryota > Metazoa > Arthropoda > Arachnida > Ixodida > Ixodidae > Dermacentor > Dermacentor silvarum. The sequence continues at coordinate 65,228,833 of NC_051157.2, read as the reverse complement.
AAGTCGTCGACCAAGCGAATTCTGTTCGTGCCTTACGCCCGCAAGGATTACGCCGACTATGCGGCCAAGGTGAGGGCTCGACTCGGCGAGATGGGCTTCGAGGTGGACAGCATCCACGAAGCCGCCGATCCGGTGAGTGCTGTGAAGATGGCCCAGGGCATCTTTATCGGTGGTGGAAACACCTTTCGACTGTTGAAGACCCTTTACGAATCCAACACCGCCGAGGCAATCCGCATCAGGTGCCTGGAAGACGGGATGCCGTACATGGGCGCTAGTGCAGGAACGAATGTTGCTACGGCCAACATATGCACCACGAATGACATGCCGATCTTTTACCCGCCAACGTTCGTGGCGCTCCGCCTCGTGCCGTTCAACATTAATCCGCACTACATTGAAACCGACCCCGACAGCAAGCACATGGGCGAGACAAGGGATCAAAGGATTGACGAGTACCTGGAAGTGGGCAACCACTTGCCTGTTTTGGGATTGAAAGAGGGTGCCATACTGAAAGTCGAGGGCAACCATGCTGTGCTGCTCTGCAACGAGGCAAAGTTGTTCAAGGAGAATGTGGATCCTGTGTACTACAAGCCTGGCGCAGACATGAGCTTCTTGCTAACCGACACTAAAGTTTAGTGGTGAATCTTGTAGTTACCTACACTGCTGTTTTTTTTTTTCTGCCATTTAGTTTTTTCCTTTTTTTTTGCTTGACTGCGTGGGCGTCGCGGCATGTTTTAATGACGAAGCAGAAATTACGCCTCAGTGCCTTTAGTGTTTGTGTGGTGCTCCTACATCTCCAGGACTGAACTCTGCAACACATTTATATGAACTCTTACCTGAAGGAGTGCAGTCTTGATTGCTCAAATCCAGTGCATGGTGAAGACAGGTCATACGGCACGTTCTAAATCAACCTTGTGTGAAACAACCACTTCAGTGGTGCAATCGGTACATAAATCAGTTGCAGTGGTGTATTTAATGTTTCTTTACAACATTGTATGTTTGTACTGTTCTAGAGTGCTAACATTGGGTGGCACTTTTTGCTGACAGCTGCATCTTTAGGTGTTTACTAATATACATGCGAGTACCTTAGCAACGGAAGCTCAAGATGTACAAATGAAAACACTGTCAAGCCGTGTTTCGTGCTGTGAAGCGTTTAGATAATGCCTTTGCAAAAAAAAAAAAAGGCTGTTCTTTTAGGAGAAAGTGTCAAGCATGCAGAAGATGCTACCAACCCAAACACTTCACCTTTTTCATTAGTCAAGCGAACCGTCATGTACTTATTTGAATTGAATTCTGTAGTTTTGTGTGGCAAAACTAAGATTTTATTATAAGGCATGCTGTAGTGAGGGACTCCGGATTTTTGACCACCAGGGGATCTTTAGTTCCCCCAATGCACGGGACATGGGCATTTTTGCATTTTGCCCCCATCGAAATGCAGCCGCCACGGCCGGGATTTGATCTGACCTCGTGTTTTTAGCAGTTCAACACCATGGCTGCTAAGCGCTAATGAACTCATTTGGAACTTGTAACAAGGTGTATAGGAAATTTCAATGCAAGCCATGCAAACTTTCCATACAGCACATGCTTTCAGCAGACCATCAGGCGCACAATTTTAAGTACAGGCTAACTCATTGCAAGTGTCATCGCTGCTGCTAAGAGGTTGCAACCATTTGCAGTAGAGATTGTGAGGGAGACATTTCTTTTGGCAGCTATACATCTTTTGTAAGCAGCACTGCATTTGTTGTAAATGTGCCCACCTGGCAAAATCATGCAGATTGACTCCACTTTGACAAATGTCAAGGGAGCCAGCATATGCAAGTTCATTGTGAAATATTCTTGCTGGCTAGATCCAACAAAAGCTGGTCAGACTTACGATACTAGCAAATTGCTCCGGTGGTATTCGAAGAACGAGGCCGGAGCAAGTTCAGGCTTTGCACAACTGCTGAGGGTCACATTTATTTCACTGACTGATTTGTACAAAGGAAGCCAGCTCATCACACACATCAAATAAATACTTGGACAACCTGTCATCACAATTGAAGAGCACTGTCATAACTAAAATGCAGCAGTGCCAGCCTACATTGTAGGGCAAGTACACTGGCTAACACGTAGTGAGAGTCATCCTTTGATCCTGATCTTGAAGCCATATTCAGCATCTTTTTTGAAGACTTCATCATTCCTGTACATGCGGGCCACAAACTCCGAGTTATCCATGGGGCCGTTGAAGCCGCCGTACTCTTCAGGTAATATCTCGGGGGGTACAAACTTGTGCAGGGATGCTATATTACATCCATGAAAGTGTATCTGCAATATTACAGAAAAAGAACCAAAGTATGAAAAACCAAAGAAAAAATGTCGCAGTTTCACCCGAAAGGCGAAGCATCAATTGCGGTAGCAAATTAGTAGAGAGGTTCGCGGAGTAAGAATAGTAGTTTTAACAACTGTATAAACTTAGACATGCAGCAGCACCAGCAACGTGCAGAACTGTTGTTGACACCGTCGGCGTTTTGCCCGCATTCGCACCGAACGCGTGCGGCGTTGGCGATTTGCCGGTGCATCTGGAAGTCTCTACCATCTTCTCGCCTCACAACATTTTTATATAACTACGCATTTGGTGCTGCAGCTAAACGTCACCTCCCCTCCCTCCCTCCTGAGGGAAGGGAGGCGACGGTTAGCCTTTTGGGAGGAAAATCGCTGTTGGACTCCATATGGAACCTCACGGCGACGCCGATGGCAGAAATCCGCTTGGAGTGTCCATATAATTGCTATCACAATAAAAGAGAACAGACAAATGTGTCTACGAAAGAAGCCACTAGTGCCGCCCTGTGTGGGCTGTATTTGCCACGACGGAGAGAGCTATAAGTAGGTAAGCGTGAAATGAGATTTAAGGCAATATGATTTGATACTATTCGCATTGCGAATCTGCAAATATCACCAGGCTACTGAACCATATAGCAACCACGTACTGTGGCAACCAGGTCAGTGCCTGCAATATCGGTTTGTTTTGCGGGTAGTTACAGCTAGTTTCCTATTCAGCAACAATGGGCACGAATTACAGCAAATGATTGAGGACCTTAACCAAGAAAGTGTAAGAGTGGGGTTGAGGATTAGTATGCAGAAGACAAAGATAATGTTTAATAGCCTGGCAACAGAAGAATTTAGGATCACCAGTCAGCCTCTACAGTCTGTAAAGGAGTACGTTTATCTAGGTCAATTACTCACAGGGGACCCTGGTCATGGGAAATTTACAGAAGAATAAAATTGGGTCGGAGTGTGTACGGCAGGCATTGCCAAATCCTGACTGGGAGCTTACCACTGTCATTGAAAAGAAAAAGTGTACAATCATTGCATTCTACCGGTGCTAACATATGGGGCAGAAACTTGGCAGTTAATAAGGAAGCTCAAGAACAAGTTAAGGACTGCACAAAGAGTGATGTAACGAAAAATGCTAGGCGTAACGTTAAGAGACAGGAAAGGAGTGGTGTGTATCAGAGCAATGGGGGTAACCGATATTCTAGCTGACATTGGGAGAAAGAAATGGAGCTGGGCAAGCAATGTTATGCATAGGGTTGATAACCGGTGGGCCATTAGAGTTACAGAAGGGATACCAAGAGAAGGGAACCGCACTTGAGGACGGCAGAAAACTAGGTGGGGTGACGAAGTTAGGAAATTTGCAGGCGCAAGTTGGAATCGGCTCGCGCAAGACGGGGGTAATTGGAGATCACAGGGAGAGGCCTTCATCCTGCAGTGGACATATATATATATATATATATATATATATATATATATATATATATATATATATATATAGGCTGATGATGACAGGTAGTTTGGCGCCATAACCGACTGATGCACAATATATACAGCCGAGTCGAGTCGAGTTCATAGCTGGATTAGTTGGTAAAGCATTGCACTGCATAGCAATAGGGCAAAAAAGAACATGAGCCACACAGAATGAACACCGATTTCAACTAGTAGGGTTATTGAACATGTGTTATGTGTCATTTTTCATCCTCTGTGGTTTGTATTTATCTTTTCACCCAGCACAGACCTAGTGTTGTGCTCCAAGTTCCCGAATTTTAACGCGAAAGCATTAAGGGCTCCGTGTCGCAGAAAACACGGTGTCGGAGGAGCTGTCCGCGAGTGAAAATTTCCATAAATATTTAGGTATATGTAATGCCATGCCTTGCTATATGGTATATGTGGGTTATATTGCCACACGATTCTATCACTAAAGTTGCTCATACGTTGTCTTACATTCTTGACCAAGTTATTACCCAGAATTTTGAAAATGACCATCCACAAAGAAATGTGAAACAAAACACCGGCACCGCATGCCTTTTATGTTAAATGTTCTCGCACTGAAATATTAAAAGTGTGAAACAATAACAGAAACCTGAAAATTATGCAACTCTTTTGGTGCAGCTGTGCGCTACCTCGGCGATTGACCCACGCAAGAGGCTGCGTTTCTACCAGAAATCTCTCCTTCATGCATAGCGTTCACCGCCAGCGTTTCCCGGTAAACATTAACGGTTACATAAGCTGTTGTTGCCAGGAGGTGCGAGAAGCAGTCGGGGATCTTTGAATGCTGTCGCATTCCATGGACTCTTAAAGGCGAAACTTAAGCATCCTCAAATTTTTCTAATGGCTATTAAATGCATGGATTTATTGCATGGATTTATTGCATGGATTTATTGCATGGATTTATTGCATGGATTTATTGCAGCATTATCCACCTTGTAATGCTTCAGCAACTGCTCCCCATCAACCCAATGCATGCTCACTACTGAAACCACTTCTCCCCATCCTCGTTCTTGCCATAAACTAAATGAAAGAAACTTAAAGACTGCAGTGGCTGAGATGTAGGCATGGAAGCAAGGGGCAAAAAAAAAAAGGGAGGGGAAAGAGCTTAAGCAAGTAAAAATAAAACAATGTCAGCAGAATACATAACATGGCACTGCTTGGAAAAGGTCGTGAATGAACAATCCAGTTCATAGCACTCTTACCACATAATTCTCATTGTGAGGTGCATCATTTTATGTGCTACTATTATGACAATATACACAGCCTATGATGTCAAGCTAAGCCACTGGCTAAGTAAGTATTTAAAGGGAAACTAAAGACATAAGTTGAGCTGTAGTAGAATATGCTTCTACAATACCAAAAGAGCCACTCTTAACATGGGAGGACGCTTGATAAGCCAGGAAAGATGCAAAATTGAAAGGTGGGTGTCAATGCCATTTCGAAGTTCCCGCACCAGCTTGCCGTGATGTCGTAGCTGTTGGCTCTGCTCGGGCATAATAAATTGTTTATTGGTAATTGTGGAATGAGTTGCATTTAAAGCAGCCAAAGATTAACTCAGAAATGTTCAAGAACTTTCACTGTGGCCCCCCACAATGGCCTAAATACTTTATGATATACCACATCCCACTGATATACTGGCACTTAGGATTGGTACAAAATTATAGAAATGACGTTTACGCTTCATTGTTATTTGATCAAACTCTTGCCGTGAAATTAACGAAAATAGAGTTGTGAAATTCATAGATCCTTTAGGTTTTTATGCACGCAATACCCAAAAGACTGAATTTTATTCTGAAGAACAGTCCACTCCATTTACTTGGTAATGAAGACCATGCAAGTCGCAATAGCCTGCAAATACTGTATAATGGACAATCCAGAGGGCACCAGGATTGGTGCACAGTTATGTTTGATAAATGAACATTACTGCTAAATGCACAAGAAAGCAGCACACATGAGCTTGACAGATGACGCATGTGTATATATAACACATCAAGAACATGTAACTGGAGTCAACTATGGGATAAATTGCTTCATTTCCCTTGCAAATATGGGTGCCGAATAGGCACTACGGGAATTTTTTCGGGGTTGAGAACACCGTTTTATTAGTGCGGATAAAATGACGTATGCTTCATCACTCTAAACTGGTAAAGTTTTCTTTAGTCTCCCTAGGGATTAAGTGTTGCTTCTAACACTTGGAACTTGTGTATAGAAAGTTGTTTCCAGCTTTTTATCAACTTGCATTTGGCAAGGGACACTCATTGGCCTAAAGCACTAATAGTAATGCTAGTTCCAGCTGCTATGCTGGATGCCGGAAACATATGCAAGATCAGCAGCTGATCTTGTGTTACCATTGTTCCTGGAAACAAAGCATGGAGGCCTGAATACGTACCCTTTGTTGGAGCTTGTCATTCAGGAATCGCCTCACAATGCTGAACAGCATTCCGAATATAGCTGGTTCATTGATGATATGGATTGCTTTGAACCTAGCAGGGAAGCAGTCCTATTCATAAAGAAGAACAAAATCAGTAGATTATTGGAATTGGTGTATACACGCACAGAGAGAGAGAATACTGCATGAAGATAGATCAAATTAACAGCTCACCACGACGATGAAATACTGGTCTAAAAGCAATGTATTACAGAATGACATTCTCACAACTATGGCTCAAAACCTAAACCAACTTTGATAGCATATATTTTTCGAAACAAGAAACCTTAAAAATTGCTAGGGCAAAATTTCATGGTTAGATGGTTGTAATAACTTTCTCTAGTGGGTTCACCTATGCTGTAAATTATAATTAGAGAATACCAGACCCAACTGATTGGTGCCATTTCCTGACCTATTAGAGGTAATGAAGGAGACTAAGAAGTACCAATGAAATCCTGTATATTGGAAGGCAGTAAAGAACCCTGCTTGTGTTCAAGCCTCCCGATGCCAAGAAGGTGTCCAAAAAATGCTAAACACACACGCACATGCACAAAATAACCAACAACCTGACAGTGCAATGTTTTTCTGTCCCACACTGCCATAGCCAGTTTAGAGCTGTTGTTAAGAACGAGAAGAGAGTAATTTGTTAAATGTGCACTTTTTTTTACCAACTATTGTCAACAGCTAGAATTTGGATGCTGTCGTAGAACGTGCAGCTTAAATGCAACTACTTTTCACAGCCATGCACCCAGAATTCAAAACCCAGTGCTGAGCAGTTTAGTATATCCACTGATCAGCCATGGTTGGTCAAAGCTGTTTCATGCCCCCATACTGGGAATGTGCATGATTGGGTATCACATAACCTACCTGTATGAGGGAGACAACCTTCTGCAGGTTGCTGGGAGGACAGAAGCGGAGATGTGTGAAGCCAAACCCCTTCATGTCCATGACTGCCACAAGCCCTGTCACCTGTGTCACAGGGTCCATAATGGCTTGCTCTAGGCAGAGAACGTTGGCCCGGAAAATGTCCTCAGAACTGCAAACATATGGATCCCATTGACCTAGAAGAGCAAATGATTAAGATTGCAGAGATGGACCAAACAAAGGAACAGTAAAGTACGAGATACGATCAACCCATGACACTATAAGCAAGCTCCATAATGTAATATCAGAAATATGTATGGCTACCATCAGTTTCATTGTTGGGAACATAGACTACCATTATTAGAGAGAAGGAGGTGCACGTTAGCACCTAGCAATATCAGTGCAATTTGTACGAGTTTTCTGAAGAGACTAGGATCAAACTATCAAATCAGGTTTATTTTTCCATAAAGAAATGGAGGGAGGCCAGAACAAAAAGTGAAAACTCGTTCACTTGACAAAAGCTCAGGCCCCTGTTTACATGGCAGACAGCAGTGGTGACCAGAAAAAAAAAAGAACACATAGGAAACAAAAGCACATAGTAATACAATTCAGTTGCAATTATACAAGTTTGATACAAATATAATGAACGAGAAGAAAGGGAACCGAGGTTATTGAGTGGTGGTGCTGGCTAACACTCCCAGGGTTAGTTCTAGTTGTAAAACAAATACCCCAGAAAGTGGATGGGAAAACGGCTCCGCGGTAGCTCAATGGTGAGAGCATCGCACGCGTAATGCGAAGAGGTGGGTTCGTTCCCCACCTGCGGACAGTTGTTTTTTCATCTGTCTTCATTTCGATTAATTTATCATTCCTTTAATTCAATTAGTAAGTACAAGTAATTTCCCCTATGTTGTTCTTGGTGTCAATGTTTGTTGGCTTCTTATGATACAAATATAATGAGATGCAAGACAGAAGAATAAAGTAATATAATGTAATATATCACCGTATTACAATATTATTACCATAATATAATGGGATGCAAAAGAAAATATGCAGCACATAATGTAAATCAATGTGATTTGAGACAATTATACAAATATAGACAATATAAATACAAGGTGTCCTACAGTTGCATAACAAAAAAAGCATGTAAACTTTTTATTTACATTTTTATTTTAATCTCGTTGTCATGCAGATAATTCAGGAGAACAGGAAGAGTGTGTCGAAGCATCTGCTTACCATAAGATAATCAAGAATACGGCACACTCCAAATATCTGTATGACGTGTAGGGTAAATGCGTGCCCTCAATGTTAACTGAGCAATAGAATCTAGCATCTTGTCAGGGGTGATAATATTTTGTATTTTATTGCCAGCGTATATGCGTAAAGACTTAGAACGGAGATAAGTTTAAAGCGCTTGAAAAGGAGTTTTGTTTGTGCGTAGAAAGGCTCCCCAGCTATGTGTCGAAGGGCTTTCTTTTGAAGCGTATGCAGACGGTTTATATTTGTTAAAGTTGTTTTACCCCTTTTACCCCAAGGATAGCAGACAAGGATAGCATATGGCGGCAATTTTCAAATATTTATTCAAAGATTACTGTTTAAGGTGACAGAGGAGCAAAGAGTGAAAGATAAACCTATCTACCTTGTTAAGCACCCTGTTTAAATCACCAGAAAGTGATGTAACAAATATGCAGTGGTGAAATTGCCATCTCTACACGGTACAACATGTACAAATTTTAGTACAATCCCTAAAGGTATGTTTCAGTAAGTTTCGTAGCAATGAATCTTTGAAAGTGGCAATAGCAGTTTTTGTATGGTATGCCCTTTCTCTATAATTACAGACTAGACCACTGTGCACACTGACACTTGTATTCAGAGGTTCTGGCACCGGGGCGGGAGGCCGTGGGGGCAGTCGCCCCCATAGTTTCTAAACTTTAAGATGAGCCCGCTCAAACTAAATGTTTAAAAGTGATGAAGTTATTAGCGACTAATTACCACGTATCACCCGTCACCCCATGGTCACCATCCCTGAAGGCATGTCTCCGATCTTGCCTTTTTATTTCAAAGCTGATATATTAGATTATATTAAAGTATTCGTAGAAACACCCGGTATAGTTTCCACTGCAATCTTTGGCCACGCCTCGTGGTGGAGAAGTGCGGTTGCACGGAAATAATTTTTTTTTCAACTGTAGAAAGGAACTAGCTGTTCTGTTTTGGCTTCAGTGATAAGAACAAGAGGACAAATGTGAAAATGAAAAAAACAACAAAAACAATTCAGAATGCGCATTTATGGAGCGTGTTCTGCCACTGCACTTTAGTGAAGGACCGCTCAATCAACGACCGTTCGACGTGAAAAGTGATTTTGCTCTGTCCCGTGTGCGTGGAAGAAATAGGACAGCATGATAGATCGAGTGAGGACATGGACGCTGTTCCCCTTGTTTTTAACTGCACTGCATGCTTTTGCGTTATTCTACAAGTTGCATATAGTTACTCTAATTAGCTATTTCTTCATACTTGATCCTATATATCATGTAACAATTACGAGTTGTAAGTACACATAATGCAGTATAAACGAAGTACCCAGCATTTGTGGCAAAGAAAGGCGTAGCAAGGAGTAGTATATTCTCCTAAGACCCCTTGTACAATATATTGCATGTTGCCTTCAATGTTTTTTCAAAATTCACTCGGAAGTGAATACGCAAAATATTCATTTTCGGTATGAAGTACGGTGCATGTGTAACTCTAAAGAAGCGATTTACTCATTCTTGTCATCCACTTTCGAGAAATTTGCCACTAAATTGATCTAGACCTCTGTCGTCCCAGACAGCCGAAAGGAACTTTGACGACGTGCGTTTCGATATCACCGAGATTGCGGGAGAATACCGGATGCGACAGCAACATGGCAATGTACTACACGTAGCTCCCTCTTCATCTGTAAGCAACGAAATGCAGTTTTTACCATCGCAAACAAAGAGATGATGGAGATGCCACGTACATGAAGACGCTGCTTTTGGCATCCAACGGTGGTATTGCAATATTTAAAAATGTTTTTCATGTTCATAACATAACAGTATTGAATTGAATGTTTATTTGATCTTGAATACAGTAGACAATAAAATGCACCATGAAGAGCGATTATGTCCCGTACCTGTGGTCGAGTCTCAGCATGATATACGTTCAAGAGACATAGTACATCGTGTAACAAGACCGAGCTGCAGAATGACAATCCTTCCGACAGCTGGAAAGCCGCAAATAATGCAAGCAACGGACTTTCATGGACACTGGTGAAGGTTAGAACCAACATTAGTTAGAACAACGTTACTTTCTGTACAATTGTGCTTGCACGGTTTTGCAGGAAAATCTTTTTAAAGGGATACGGGCACAAAATCTGAAAATTTTACGAAAATGCTGAGAATGAATCCTCAGTGTGTGATTACACCGAAAAGAAGTAGTCACTTAGCTCATTTTTGAGCCGATGACTATTTTTGGCGTTTTTGTGAGCGCGCGCCTCGCCGCCCGACCCGCAGGAGTTGGAAGGCGTGACGTCACGACACCCTCGCCGGATAGCCAGCCGGCCGGCCGCGGTCATTCGAAGCGCGCCGACGCCGCCATCGCGAGCATGGATTCGAGTTCTGGTGCGTCTACCAGCGATGAGTACACGTCTGAAGACGAGGACCATTCCAACTTGACAAGAAATATTACCGCTTACGGTTACGAGCCTTCCGCGTCAAGCGACGAAGAGCAGGCGGCCGTGGAAGTGCCGGTCAGGTTTTCGCGAACCGTAGAGCGAAGATTTCGCTCTGCGCCAGACACTTATGCAAGAATTATTGCTCATTTCCTGGTGTAAATTTTCGGCAGTAGCTTAATGGTGTTGCTGTCGAAGATTTACACCAGCAGCGAAGTAGAATACACTTGGTTACGGCAATATTAGCTGTTTTCTGAGCTCTGCGCCACCAGGTGGCAGCACCATACAGGCCGCTCACGTTTACGGTGCCGCCCGAACGCCCGCGTTTACCCGAATACCAGACAAGCTAAAGCTCTCTAATAGGCTGGTATCCAAAGTTTATGCACCTTCTCGTCTCTGGGAAACGTGTGCGACGGCGTGTCACGACCGACGATACTGTTATAACAGCAATGTCTGGGCATTTCCTTCCGCCGCGACGAACGCGTCAATACCAAGCGACAACCACCGATGGGACAGTGTTTCAGACGGACCACGTGCAAAGATCGCCGAAAGGGGTTAAGCGCTGCAAGGGACCGACACCCCTAGAAACACTGCGACAGCTAGCTGCGGTGTAATGACGTCAAATTTCAGCTTCTGCCGGCGGTCGCTCGGAGGCAAGGTGCAACAGAAAAATCGAAAAAAAAAAAAAAACAAGTTTCTCGTTCTTTTTTTCAATGCAGCTTGTTCTATTCGTTATTTTCAAGAGTTCAACTTTTGTTCCGACGCAAAAAACCACCAGCCAACTTTTGTGTCCGTAATGCAGGTCGAGACGCGTATTCATATATATAAGAGGAAAATAACTTGTGCTGTATTAGAAAATCACGCTCTACAATAAAAAACGCTCTCACCACAAGAACGCTATTACTTCATAGGCCAGAAAACACGCAGCAACAAAAGACTGGTGCCGGAAATCCAGGAATGCCATTGATATTCATTTCCAGTTTCAGTAATGAAACCTTGAAAGCGAGAAAACGAAAATAAGCTTATGAAAGGATACGTTATTAGTATAAACAGATTTAGAGCAGTCCGTTTAACTGTTTGACATAGTGCATTGTGGGTGCTTCCGCGGAAGCTGCACATTTTAGCAAGACCTTCGTTCAATTCAGTTCACTGCTTCACATAATGGTTAGGTTTTGAAATCAATAGGAAATGCAAAAAGAGGTCCCATGGTCAATAACTTCATTAACTTGGGATCTTGAAATTATTCACCAAGCCGGCTTCTTTCGCTTTGACAGATCACACCAACGAAACTGCTATTCGCAAGGTAAACAGACTCACCGCCCTTGAAGATGAACACCGCGCATCCGTTGGGGTCGCGGTCGGGCAGCACCGTCTGCAGGTTTCGCTCGAAGGTGGCGCGCAGGAATGTGGGGTAGAAGTCGCGGAAGAGCTGTGTGTTGTTGTGGCGCAGCCGGTAGTACTGGCGCAGCACCTTGTACGCCCGGCTGCTGTCGAACTTACGGCAGCGCAAGAACCGCACCAGGAACGCGTCGTCCATGCGGCACTCGAGGTCCCGGTCGCCTGCGTGGCGTCGCAAGGAGCCGGCGGCTTAATAACAGCACTTCACAGTAATGTTGAATTATACGAGAATAATTTATTAGCTATAAAGATCCAGCCTTAAGCCCTCGTTGTCAGCCTGGTGTTCAAGACACAGGTCACAGAATGACAAAGTCTCGAAGCCAAGACCCGGTGTGTCTGAGTGAGGGTTCGAAGTTAAGTTCCCACGTCGAATCGTTGGCTCCAGGGTGACGCCTCGCATGTTCGCCTGCTGTTAATCGGTTCGCAATGTTGTGCAGTGTCTGGTTAAAGAAACCTATAGCTAAAGCTTGCATTCCAAAAAAGTGTGCTACATGTGAACGCAGGTCTTCCAATGCCGCAGCCCAGCGTCGGCTCAGGGTTCCACTCCAGAGAACAATGCCATATTATGCGGTGGTATATTTCGCTGGGTGCAGTCCTCACCAAAAAAAAAAGTCTGAGGAAACTACGCCAGAGCCTTCTGCGTGTATCAAGCCTGTTGCGAGTTGGTATACCGGCCTTGAATCGCAGTTATCTCTGCTTGTTAATGTTGGGTAATTAATATGCTTTAACTTACCTATAACGGCCGAAATATTAAATAACTAATGAGTGTTGAGCTCATTGGTGAAACACCCGTGTTTCACCACATTCGCCTGGCTGTTTCATGGCAGGAATAGAGGCTGGAAACAAGATCATTTTGAAGTAACGCCTCCGAACACGTATAGGGCATTGAACGCTTGTGATGAACTTTCTTACCGTCTACTTGCCTGCCCGCCTCGCTTATCTAGCTACAACCCAACACATGCCATAATCACTTCAAAAACTGTCTACTTGGGACTTCACCAGACCACCCGGGCTCTCCCATTGTGAAACAACTTTGTTGTGTCGCATGTGGTTGGGCGTAGCCTTTACAAACGCCTATTAATTTCTTATAATAGCCAACAGTGCGACGTGCAATTTGTGCGGTTGCAACGAGGCAATAGAGCACCTTATGTGCCACTGCCCATCCGACGCTCAACGATGCGCTCTACAAGCTAGACTCAACCGATTAGATAATAGAGCGCTCTCGGAGCAGATGATCTTGGGACCATGCCGTATGCATTCTTGCATGCACAAGGTAATAAAAGGCCTTCCTGAAGACGACTGGATTGTACAAATGCTTGTGACAGCGGACATTCCTTTGCTAATGTGTTCACAATGACCGACTTATTTTTCTTCTATTTTCTCATCTATTCTTCCCTTCGCGCCTCCCCAAGTGTTGAGTAGCCAACCATGCACGTCCTATGTCAGCCTCTCATTACATATATTATTCTCAACTCAGTTTTGTAACGACGTCTAGAATTCATGCTTGTAAGTTATCAGCTGGAGTTAACGCTTATGCTGACTCGTTCAAGTCGAGCTTCATTGTTAAACAACAGCACGTGCTTCCAGGCGTTTACTAGCAATTAAAAACTAAATTCTACGTTTTTACGTGTCAAACCCACCATCTGATTAGGAGGGACGCCGTAGTTGGGGAATCCGGATTAATTTCGACCACCTGGGGTTCTTTAACGTGCAGCCAATGCACGGCACACGCCGCACGGACATTTTTGCAGTTCGCCCCCATCGAAATGCGCCGGCCGCGGCCGGCATTTGATCCCGCGACCTTGTGCATGGCAATTCAGTAAGCAACCACGGCATGCGTTTACTAGTAGTTACACCATGTCATTACGTTGACTTCGCGTAATAGCACCAACGCTATGTCACAATGGAACAGACGCATGTTGACCAGTTTCTCACGTGCCGGCAGCAACAGGAGATGAGTCACCGCATTTATGCGTGCCTCTAACGCACGCACCGCCGCACGTACCAAAACATTAGCCATTGCACACTTTCGTTTAAAAGAAAGTCACCTAAAGCTGATAAAGCCACCGTGTCCCCTGAGTCGTCCCACGTGCATCCTGCTCCTCGGCATAAAACGCAACTACCAGTTTTATTTTATTGCGATAGCAATTATATGGACACTTCAACCGGATTTCTGCCGTCGCCGTCAGGTTCCGTATAAAGTCCAAGGGCGATAAAATCGTCGCCGCGCGCCATATGCGCGAGTGAAAGCGCGCGGGGGACGCGCGCTATCACGGAGAGCGAACGCACGACGGAAAGCAAACGCGACCGTCGCACGAAAGGTCGTGGGGATACGGGAGAGAGGGAGGCGGGGCGACACTGTGCTGAGGCACCAAATACGTATCTTGCAACCGGGAACTGGCCACTCAATCTCCCACGCGAAAGCATGAAAGCGGCGCGGGAGGGAGGGAGGGGGGGGGGGGCAGCTTCTACTCTGCCAACTGGGCTTGTACTTTGCCCGCTTGTGGCGGTCGCCCGCACCGTCTCTTATCTCCACACGGCTCTGACCTTTGTATGCGCTTCGCATTCGCGGCTCAGTTTCCGTTGAAGCGATAGACCGCACAAACCTTCGCCCGCTGCGGCGGCTGCGCTTGTTGCCAGCGTTTTGACAGTCGTCTGCGGTCATTCAGTGTGATCTATTCATGTTTGCTTGTGCGCGCTGACACCACGCTCGTTAATTCAGTTAGTAAGCGAATGTGTCCAAGTTTATGCGGCCGATAAAACTACTATCCCTACTCTGGACAGCTCTGTACTAATTTGTTATCGCAATTGATGCTTCGCCTTTCGGGCGAAACAGCGACATTTTTGTTTCTTCATGTAAAGTGCGCAATTTGAGCCAACACAATCACTTTTCTTTCAAGGTATTACATTTATATGCCATTTTTGTATCGCCGATTTCTATTTTCGTAGACGCGGTGGTCATCCGAGGCACGTGTTTCTCATTTGTGCGTTATCTTTCACATGGAACAAGCAGAAACACGAGACAAAGCGCTTTGTGAAGCGACATGCGTGACCAATACATTGGGTGGCGCAGGCAGATGTATGCGCTCCTTTTATAGCCGAGTTGTATACTCCAGATCTGGTTGCTTCAGTTCCACGTGCCGTCTGTTTTGCAGAAAAAAAAAAGCAATACACATACAACAGTTTTTTTTTTTACTTTTCTAGTCTTTGCGACTTTGTATGCCGTCCGCACGCGTGGGTTCGCCGAATGCACCACTGAAAGCAGTGATATGGCGGGTCGTCAGAAAAACCAGTCGAAAGAAAAGCACGCCAGCGACAAGCACGTGTATACTGTATTGGGCGATCTTTAGGGGATATAAATACCCGCAGGCTTCGATGTGGGTGCTTCAGCAGCGCCGCATGTATTGGTTTTCGTGGTTTGTAGAAAAGATTCCCGATTTTATCCGCGTGTACGCGTGTACGCGAACTCTGTACCCGTGGCGTTGTATTCTTTTCTGGTCGACAGCCTCCCCGTTTTTTCCTCGTGCTTTTATTGTCATGGCAAACTGTAGGGGCCCGGGTCAGCCGGGACATTGGTGTACGCTCCTTTGGCAAGCGATTCGTCACGAGCGATTATCGTGAGACATACCACCGAAGTCAGCAGCCACCGCGAAAATGGACACAGCGGCGGCTCGTTGGCTTGAACGCACTTTCGTGGTTGTATTACGCACAGGGCTTCGATGGTCGTTCGCCTGGCGCGGGCGTCTTTTCCAGGAGCTTCGTCCCTGAAGAAGCCCGACAGTCGGGCCCGAGTACGCTCTTTACCAGTTTTTATTGCGATAGTAATTATATGGACAGTCCAAAGCGGATTTCTGCCGTCGGCGTCGCCGTGAGGTTCCGTATGACGTCAACGGCGATGAAATCGTCGCCGCACTCCGGACGCTGTATGTGCGAGTAAAAGGGCGCGAGGGACGCGCGCTTTCACAGGGAGCGAACGCACGTCGAAGAGCAAACGCGCGTTCTGCGCCGATGATGATAAGTGGTTCTTGAGGGAAAGGGAAAGGTTGGCGCTATCTTCTGCAGCCCTTGAGGGACTCCTGAAGGGCTGCAGAATTACGCGTCTCTTTCCTCCTTTCCATATATAGAGAGCAAACGCGACTTTTTCCGTCGCGCAAAAGGCTGTGGGGGGGAGGGGGGACGGGAGGGAGAGAGAGGGGAGGCGCCGTTTAGCTGCGGCACCAAATTCGTATTTATATAAAAACGCAGCACGCGTTCAGTGCGAACGCGGGCAAAACGCCGACGGCGTCGACAAGAGTTCTGCGCGTTGCTGGTGCTGCTGCATGCCGAAGTTTATACAGCTGATAAAACTACTATCCTTACTCCGTATAGCTCTACTAATTTGCTATCGCAATTGATGCTTCGCCTTTCGGGTGAAACTGCGACAATTTTTTTTCCCGGTGGGTAACCAGCCGCAGGTTCTCCACAAGGAAAGTAGAAAATCATATATATATATATATATATATATATATATATATATATATATATATATATATATATATAAAGGGGGACAGGCAAGGAGACAATCTCTCCAATGCTATTCTCTGTATGCTTAGAAGAAGTGTTCAATCTGTTGGACTGGGAAGGCTTAGGAGTGAGGATCAACGGCGAGTATCTCAGCAATCTTAGGTTTGCAGATGTGATTGTCCTGTTCAGCAACACTGAAGATGAATAGAAAGAAATTATTAAGGGCCTGAACCGAAAAAGTACAAGAGAGGGGTTAAAGATGAATATGTGTAAGACAAAGGTAATGTTCAATAGTCTAGTTAGGGAAGAGGAATTCAGGATAGCCAGTCAGCCAATAGAGTCTGTACAGTCATCATCAGCCTATATTTATGTCCACTGCAGGACGAAGGTTTCTCCCTGCGATCTCCAATTACCCCCGTCTTGCGCTAGCGTATTCCAACTTGCACCTGCGAATTTCCTAACTTCTTCATCCCACCTGGTTTTCTGCCGTCCTCGACTGCGCTTTCCTTCTCTTGGTATCCACTCTGTAACCCTAATGGTCCACCGGTTATCCATCCTATGCATTACATGACCTGCCCAGCTCCATTTCTTCCGCTTAATGTCAACTAGAACATCGGCTATCCACGTTTTTTCTCTGATCCACACCGCTCTCTTCCTGTCTCTTAACATTACTGCTAAGATTTTTCGTTCCATCGCTCTTTGTGCGGTCCTTAACTTGTTCTCGAGCTTCTTTGTTAACCTCCAAGTTTCTGCCCCATATGTTAGCACCGGCAGAATGCAATGATTGTGCACTTTTCTTTTTAACGACAGTGGTAAGCTTCCAGTCAGGATTTGGCGAGGCCTGCCGTATGCACTCCAAGCTAATTTTATTCTATACAGTACATCGGCGGAAAGTTCATTTTTCCGGGGGAGGGGCCTACCCTGCTTGCCGAACCCCACCCACGTATCCATAATATATATATATATATATATATACACACATTCCCTTTAATAAGTTACACTGGAAACTTCGTGTGACCTCGAAAGATTGATCACTGAAGTGACGAGCCTATATGAGTATTTGCAAGACCTCAAAGTAGGAGACAATTCACTTTTACAGCCTCACTCCCCTCGCACCGCCATGCGACAAGCGGATTCAGTTAAACACATTAGGGAGATGCATGTGTTTTGTGCGTATTAAGTCGCACAAGTACACATCTATGAAAGAGCAATGCAACGCCTTGGAAAACATTTAATACAAAGGATATAATCAATATTTTCCTGACGAAAGGTCAGTTATTAAGATAAGGCATAACATATATAAACATTAAACGATAAATAACAATTTCTGAACAAAACTTACGACTAGAATTATTAGCATAAGTATAATGCGATTCCATAACGCCATTGTTTCTTTACATGTCAAAGCATTCCTTATGCCACTGGTTTCGTTTATTTTCCGGAGGCAGAACAAAGGATTATAGAGTAAAAATGATCAGGTGTCGAAATAAATAAAAATATTAACAAATAAGACAGCGATATCTCAAAAGCACGAAAGGACTCGATAGCAAATAGTAAGAACGTGGATTATGTTACTGAGAGGCAAATGCAGCATAAGACGAATTAATAAGGAAAATGCAGATATACTAGGGAGTTTTGCAAATAGCGCAACCACGTGTTTTTCTTACCCAAATGCCCTCACTCTGCTTGCGGTGTTATGGACCCCCATTGTCGTTCCTTTGTATAACTTTTTGCGTTGTTTTCAAAGCCAGGTGGTTTTGCTTTGGCTTAGTTGGTGCCTGTCTCTCTCCTATTAAAGACATCAGTTCGTTGTCTGATGCGATGATTTCACCATCATGGAAAAAGTGTTCGTTCGGGCACTTGATCTGGAAATGAAGTCGTCGGCAATCTTATTCAAATTGATTTTGCGGGAGAGTTCTTTGTGGGCGTGCAAAATTGCCCGATGGTTCAAATGGGCTTGTCAAGTCGTCGACCGCAAGTACATTTTCAGTCGCCGAAGGCAGGAAAAGGACCTCTCGGATGTGGTGGATGAGACCGGTATGGCCAACGCAATTTTTAGCTTGGCCATTTCCGGCAAAAGGTTTCGCATGTGTTCGCCCTTGCCCCCCCGTAAACATGTGCACAACGTCCCAAATTTGTGCAATGATGCCGACCTTTGCTGGCTTAAAATGTTAGTCAGCATATCTCCGTGCAAAATCAGGCGTCCTGGTTCAAGGTAGTCACCGTAGAGAGAGAGAGAGAGAGAGAGAATAAAACATTTGTTAGTGAAAAATAGTCGTTTTGTGGTCGGACCTCCTAGTCCGGAAGACATTGGCTTTTGCCGCCATCCGGGCTCGGTTGACCAGAGCCGGTATTTTGTAGCGATGCTATATGACTTATTCTATACTAGAATTATCATTCCCCGCTCACGACCGGCTGATCCCATTGATAAGGCGAGCGGACCGTCGCTCTGACCACTTACAAAGCGCGATAAGCGCTAAAAGGCATTAGCACCGGAAAGGCATTGCTACAATATCCTGGCTCAGGGCTTGTTGCTGTTCTGGGTCCGAGCTGGACAGGGTCGCCTCCCACTCGACTATCATCGGATTATGCATGGCCGATATTTTCGGATTTTGTTGGCACGCCCAGACCATGTGGTATAACGTGGCCGTCTGGGGACAGAATTTACATTGCGGATTGTACGTCGTAGGATCTATATACTTGATAATACATATGGATTTGGAAAGGACAATGTTTGTAAACACTTCAGTTACTAAGTTAATTATATATATTTATGGCGCCTGCATGCACGCTGCGATGTTTCCATACCCAATAAATGTTCTAAATCATAAGTTTTTTTATGAGTAGCTAGCAGCAACATATTGATTCTCTAGACATAGGCTACCCATATCATTAAATATAATTGTTAGTTGGCTACCTTTTTCTCTTTCAAAGTATTATAAATTTTGTCCTGTGTACACATTGAAATATAATGTGTGTGTGCATGGTGTTCACACCATGCATGCACACAATGAAAACATGTTGAAGTGAAAAAATACGGATGAGGGAGCCCCGCCGTTGGTGCTTCTAATGCAGTTGTTTTCCTATGGCCAGGATTTTCAGAAATAAAGTGAAATTATGAATAAAAGTCGTGCACGTCCGCGTTAACAATGATGCTGTTAGCTTGCAGCCACAATAACATTTTAAGGGAAAATGTAGAGGCGACTTAAAAGAAACCATAAACGGTTTCGGTAACAGGACTCTGGTAATGACATTTTAAAAGCGCAGGGAGGGGGGGGGGGGGCTCTGCCCCCCCCCCCCCTTGTAGTCGGCGCCTGTGGTACAGGAGTACGTTTATCTATGTTAATTACTCACACGGGACCCTGACCATGAGAACGAAACTTACAAAACAATAAAAATGGGTGGGGGAGTATCCGGCAGGCATTACCAAATCCTGACTGCGAGCTTACCACTATCATTGAAAAGAAAAGTATAGAATCCTTGTATTCTACCGGTGCTAACATAGGGGGCAGAAACTTTGAGGTTGACAATGAAGCTCGAGAACAAGTTAAGGAGCGCGCAAGGAGCGATGGAACGAAAAATGTTTGGCGTAACGTTAAGAACTCAGCGCAATATAAAAGACAAAAACAAGAAAGGGACAAACAAGGACAAGCGCTATCTTGTTGCCGTGACTCGCTGCTACTGGTTCCTCAAGCCGAAAACGCTGATTACTCCGTGCACTCTCCAAATGAGATAAATTCCTGAGCTGAACAATAACACCCCCTCCTCCTATGCCTGTTTGTGGCTTGCAGATGAAGATTGACAATAAAGAGGAATGATGCAACTGGCACCAGAACGGATAAAATGCTATACATAATGAAGCACAGCCACTCACATCGGATCATGTCTCTGAGGATCTGCAGGTCCCTCTGTCGGCGAGCTGGCGTCTCTCGCAACTCTTGCTCTGCGAGCTGCCAGAGGCTCACTTTGAGCGGGCCACCGCTCGGGTACTCGATCTCGTCGTCGTCAGACGCCGTCGTCGACGGCGGGTCCAGCAGGTCGCTCTCTGTCTACAATTGAGGTGCGAGAGCGGGAAGAAGGCACAAGAATAAAGGTGAGTCACCGCGCGGTGCAAGTGAATTGATTCGCATTTCCGCGACGAGACGGCAAGATTCCTCGTGCGACCCGGCCTATACGATCAATGGTACCAACAACCCCGTCCTACCACCTTTGCGACATGCCGAACGTATAGTGCCAGACGCCGCGTCGTAGCGTGCATGCGTGTCTCGCAAAAACGCATTGAAACCACACGACCAGCGGGACGCGCAGCGTTGGAAAGGCGGCTAGTCGGACTGCTGAAAGGTTGTTCGACTGACTTGCTGGTATACGAAAAATCACACATTGGGCCAGGTTGTCTTCACGTACGCGTTTTCTTTTTGTTATGACGAGCGATGCAACATAGTTCCATGGCTTGCGCTGATGTCATCGCTGTTGCCATGGTGGTGCAGCAACGGCGCGTCCGTATGCGATCCTCTGATCACCAGATCCGCGGTGTAGGATGGGGATAGTTCGCCTGAATGCCGATCGAGTGATCTGCCTGGTGACGGCAGAGGTTTTTGGTGCCAGGTTTTTGGCGCCAGGCACAAACGGGCGACCATGAGAAACCAAGTCAAGACAGAGCGCTGGATTCGCCGCTGCAGCTCCTCTCGGTCAAGTGACGTGGACCGTTCGGGCATCCCGCGATAGTACATGGATGTGGAATTCTGTGCTACCTGCAGTTTGTGCGAGTTCCGCGAGCCTTAAAAACCAGCGCCGCACCACGGGAAAATGACACTAGAGCACTGCACGGGCTTACCCGAAAGCCCGGCCCGTGGGCCGGGCCGGGCCGGGTAGCACAGTTTTTTCACGGGCTCGGGCCGGGCTCGGGCACGGCGTGTGCTTTTTGACTCGGGCCCGGGCCGGGCTCGGGTTTTTTGACGCGGGCCCGCGCCGGGCTCGGGCTTTCTGGTGGTGTGCATGTAACGTGCAGCGAGTTATTCTCGGGTTTATCAACTCTGAAAAACATAATTTTTCGGTCTCGGGCCGGGTTCGGGCCGGTTTCGAGTCGGGCTCGGGCCGGGCTCGGGCCTAAGGTAAAGGGGTGGCGGGCCGGGCCGGGCGGGTAACGTAGATTATTTCCGGGCCCGGGCCGGGCCCGGGTCTCGCCATAAAGGTTTTGCTCGGGCTCGGGCGGGCCGCCCAACGTAAAAACGGGCCCGGGCCGGGCCCGGGCTGAAAAAATCGGCCCGTGCAGTGCTCTAAATGACACTACTGGAACGCGAAAGTGTGGGCTGCGTAGAGCTGAGCGAAAACGAAACCTTTCATCAGCCCGCATCGTTGTCAATGGTAACGTCAATGAGTTTTTTCTGAGTTGCAATAGCATTCTAATGCAATACAATTACGAGCGGTTGAGCATTAGTGACACTTATAATAAGGACCGCCTACGTCATCGGGCTAGTGCTTAAATGTCCCGGGAGAGTCAAATCGTATCCGCATTGACCTGAATTTATCGAACACTACAGCTTTGTTCGCTATAAAATTGACGCCTCAGACGTTCTCGAGCAATAATCTATTGCTTTAGCGTGACTTAATACTTGCCTCTTGTGCCAACCATTCCAAGTGTCAGCACACGAGTCTACAGCCTAGGGGGAAGAGGAAGGCTCCAGAGCGCAAAGCTCTTCCGCAAGCGTACGCCCAGTACAAAAACGTACCAGAAAGAATCCAGTCGACAGGCCGCACGCACGCTAACCCCATGCACGAGTGCATAAGTTTATCGAGTGGCGCTTCGTGGCAGCCGGTCTGCAGCCAAACGTGTTGGGCAGCAGGAAGCGTGACTGCTGCTTGTTCAAACACTGTTGCACCGAACACCGTTTAGACGTGCCGCGTAATGGAGGGCCCCGACGAGCCCTTCCTTGTTTGATAAGAAGGCTGCCCCGGAAACTTTTTTCCGGAACGTTGCTGTGGGAGAGGCACGCCCTATTGAGACTCAAGGACAACATTGTTTACTCTTGCGATAGGGGGGGGGGGGGGGGGGTAAGTACCGGGGGGACAGGTGGGTGTGCAGCGACCGTAAAAACTTGTTCCGTAGCAGCAATCTCGAATATGCGATATACAAACCTCGAATATGAACCTTACAGGCTTTGCAGCGCCGCAGTAACGGAAAGTTATAAAGATATACTGCTTTAACTTTAATACCGTATATCGGGATTGCAAGTGACAACTTCGAATAGAAACGAAGGTTTCTCAGCAGATATGCTTGTCGCATCACGCGTAGCTGTTTTTTCACGGGCTCGGGCACGGCATGTGCTTTTTGACCCGGGCCCGGGCCGGGCTCGGACTTTCTGGTGGTGTGCATGTAACGTACAGCGAGTTATCCTCGCACATCTCGACTGTTGCTCCGGCGCAGCTGGAAGCTAGCAGTGCAACCCCTGTGTACTTCCCTTTTCTGCTTTCGTCGTATTTTGCGCTGTTTGAACAGAAAAAGTCCAGAAAGACCGAAGTGGCCTCAATCTAAAGGATGCCATTGTATTCCCTACCTATATTAATGTAATTAATGCTTTCAGCGCGGTGCAAGCGCGTTCGCTACTTGCTGATTCTTCAAAGGCGAATTGGTAAAACGATGAGTGGTAAGATAATTCGTCACGTGGCTGAAATATGGCACTGCGTCCATCCATGATTGCACGCATGTTCTCAACCGGCCGCCAGCGCATTACGCGGCACCACGGCAGAACAAGAAGCTTTCTCCATTTACTCCATCCATGCGCTGCGCTCACGACCGGTCGTGGCTGTGCTTCGGCTATAGTGTATTAGAATACGGTCGAGTGGGACGAGCGGCTGGGGCGGCGCATGCTTTGCAGTGAGACGCCCGCCGTAGAGAAATACTGTGGCTGCGCTGAGATAGAAGTGAATTGGGCCGCATCAAGGTCGTGCCGTTGGAAACTGCTGGCGATACTCCTCGGCAGGGACATTCGTACTACTTCGCGCGCTGGTATTTGCGTTCAGACCGCTCGAATGGTGTTCATAATTGCATATGACATATATATGTCTTAAGAATGAATTCCCGTCATTATCCTCTTAATTGTTTTTTTTTTACTGCCGCTCGGTGATCTGTTTAGGTCTCGGGCCGGGCGGGTAACGTAGATTTCCAGGCCCGGGTCTCGCCATAAAACTTTTGGTCGGGCTCGGGCGGGCAGCCCAACGTAAAAACGGGCCCGGGCCGGGCCCGTGCAGTGCTCTAGACTGTACTAAAACACAAGCAAGACCATGACACAACGACACATGTGTAGCCACTGCCGGAAGGAGCACGCAAAGTTGAAGAAAAGCCTTAACGTAGCTTACCTTCGTCATGTCAGCTAGTGCCTTCAGCAGTCAGCAGTATATGCCAGGCACGGCGCTAGGCTGGAAATGTCTTGTTGCACTGCACTGGTGAACACTGCGTCGTTGTAACGGGGCACAATCCGCACAACTATGACCTGTTTAACAACGTAGAGTGGCGGCTGGCCCATCCCGTTTGCGGGAAACGTCATTTAGGCGTAGGTAGCATGTCTTCCCCGAGCAGGTCATAGCGGCTGGCTGTGCACCGGCTGGACCCGTCGGCGCAGCTTAGTTGAAGGTCCGAGAAGATTCTGGAGCTGCCCGGCGTCGCGCACCGCCCCTTCGCGACTGCGGGGCAAAAACCGTTGAAGCAGTTAATCTGGGGAGCAAAGTGGCAAGGGCAACGTCAAGTTTTATGAAGGAGGAGGAGGTTTCAGCTGCATGCTCCCCTTATCTTTGCGAAACTAAACCGAACAGACAGTCCTTTTACTGCTGTCATTATCTGCTTTCTTTTTCGTTTTTTTCTTCTTTTTTTGTGGCCCTAAGGAGCGAAGGCCAGTCATAGGGGGCTTCGATGCGGCGCTGACATCGAGGCACCCTAGCGAGTCAGGCCCTGAATGCATTCAAGTAAAAAAGAAACAGGGGTGACGCGCCGGTTCCACGAGGTGATAACCCAAAGGGTAAGGGGAAAGAAAGGTAGAAAGGAAGGACACGTGGTACGACAAATGACACGTCAGCGGGTCGAGCTGAGGGAGCGTCGGCGCGGGTAGAATCAGAGCGAGTGGCGGGGGACCTCGTTCGACCCTTCTGGTGAAACGCGCGTGAATAACGTGTGGTATGTTGCAGTTGTCTCCTTTCCGACAGTTGCACGTGTCTGTGCTAAGCTCTTCTCCCGCTGTAGCGAAAAAGAAGAAGTAGAAAAAAAAAAAAAAAACAGTTTCTGGCCTGGCAAGGTAAGTACCTTGCCTCATAGCCTTTGGCTTTGTTCATGTCATTGACTCCCAACTTTTGGAAAAAAGGCATTATTATACACATCAAATGCGAACCATACACCGCTTTTGTGCACGTCGCAAATACTGCGTATTTACATGTTTTTTTTTTTGTATTGTCAATGCTAATATTTCTTTCAGTAACTTCCAGTCAATTTTGAATTCGCTGGGCAGTCACTGTAAGGGGTCACTCAGGAGAAAAATAATCGAGCTGTATTAGCAAACTACTTTTCTACAACCCGCCGTGGTTGCTTAGAGGCTTTGGCTTTGCGCTGCTAAGCACGACGTTGCGGGATGAAACCGCCGGCCGCGGCGGCTGCATTTCAATGGAGGCGAAATGCGAAGACGCCCGTGTAGCGCACATTGGGTGCACGTTAAAGAACCCCAGGTGGTCGAAGTATTAATCCGGAGTATCCCACTACAGCGTGCCTCATAATCAGATCGCAGTTCTGGTACGTAAAATCACATAATCTCATTTTCTTTTTCTTTTTACTTTTCCACAATACCAATAAAGAAGTCACTCTTATTGGACGAGAAGGTTGGGTTAGCGAGAAAAGACAGTGAAACTAAACACGGGTCCCAACGCCTCCTTGGAAGCTCCCGCGCCTGCTCGCTGGGACGTCATGACCGGACTTCCACCACGTCTGCTCGGCTGCCAATTAACCGCTCATTGGCAGAGATGGATGACTTGGCGTTCGATGACTTTAGAATGTATTGTATATTGGAGCTGTTCAAGTTTGTGAAAGCCATATAGGCTTCGCTTGTCGTCTCTACTCAGGTATAATAATGCGACTCCGGCTTTAAAATCTTTCTCGTCAGTAGGCAGCCTGCTTAGTCTGGTGCCTGTAGGGGATCAAAGTGAAGTGAGCCTGCAGCCCAGCGACGACGACCGCGCACGTCTAGACGGGTACCGGCTGGTTGAAGATGCAGGTGTGTGTCTAAATGAAAACACGGGATGCGGGAGCGTTCTCAAGGTCGGAGCTTTTCGTAGAAAACTGGGAGGGTTGAACACACCGTCTGAATGACCCGCGCTCGTTAGGAACAAAAGCCCGAGCTAGTTCGCTGTGGCGCGTCGCTTTGAAGCGGCCACCTCCGCACGGGCGTAAAATCCCCGCTTATCCTCCCAGGATTTCTGCATCCGCGACACATCGGCGCCGGATGGGTTAGAAAGGAGTTGCCACCGGACGCGAGGAAGAATAGAAGGAGCGCGGGGCCCCCTATTGCATTGTATGGATTAACCTTGTTTGTTTTTCCCACGTTTGACGTTTGGAATGTGGGAGAGAGTCGTTGCATTGTCGGTATATTGGCGGGTGGGACGCCCAAGAAAGTTGAAAAAAAAAAGTTTTTTTTTTTTTTTCAGCCTCCTTGGGGTCGCCGACCAGGTACGACCCCGTGGGCACGAAACGGAACAGCTACATTTCAGTGCATTTACTATGTGTTGTTTGTGACTCGTTGGACTGACACCCGCGCCTTTAAAACGACGCCCGGAACGATTGTCCAGGGTTCGGGTCTAAGGTCACGTGCAATGAATCTTCGGCTCCTCTGAGTGGGACAAGTTTGCATGGGACGTCTTAATGTAAAGTAATATATATATAAAGCTGAGTTCGTGTTACAACTTCAAGCCTCCTCCAGTTTCTACAGTCACAATCACCAAGAACCCCGTCTCTGGCGGTCGCACCTCTGGTGTAACGAGCCGGGTATGTTTTTGATTTCTCATCGGACTGGGCTTCAGTGCTTCAACGAAGCGGTGGTCAAGAAGAACCACGAACGAAACTTTACTGTTCCATTCATAAGTAGATCGAAAGCTACGTGACTTCACATGTCCCTGTGTGCACGACTTTGTTTCACTTCGTGGAGTGCTGCTGATAAGTATCGTAGATAAGCTTATCGAGATGGCTTATCGGAGCTTTAAGTCAGCCTAGCTGGGGTAACTTAGCTGCGGATCCATGTATATGAGCATTCATGGCTGACGCGTAATCCTTGACTTAGCGTGCCCGTAATTGACGACGTCACATGGTCTGGAGGAATAAGCACGCGTGAGAATGTGCCCCACAAACTGGGGGATTGATGTTCTGCACGTCGTACTGGTGCACACAGTTTCCGCAGTTATTGTCACCGCTGGCGCGTCTACCAAAACAAACAAACAAAGCTACTTGTTGCAGGAATATTTGGGTCATGCATGTTATTGTGTAAAAGGACGCGAAATCATATAACGCTACCTGTCCTCCTACATGATATACAAGCAAACACTTCCCTAAAATTTTGTGTCTGCACTGCTTTAAAGCCTTCAGTGGCGCGGCTTCCAGTTGGCAGCGCAACCTGAATTGCTGTTCACGGAATGGCGGCAACGAGATTGCGACGTCCGGATTATCAATACGAAAAAAAAAGGTGGTGCATGTTAAAAAGCCCTAGGTTGTCAGAATTATCCCGGAGCCTGTATGATACGGCTTTTCTCATGACACAAGTTTGCGTGAATGCGTGCTGTGTGCGTATACGTGTGTGTGCATGTGCGCGCGTGTGTGTCTGAGCTCTGCAAGAGTGACTTCGCCGCTAAAAACGGCATTACTGTGGAGACTCTGCAGGCCAGCTCTGCTCCGGAAGTACAAGTCCGGGTCACAGCACGAGCCCAAGAAGTCGCCTTCAGCACCGACTGAGGGCCATCTGGTGGGGTCGCAGAACCCATCACTCCCAGTACCGATAATAAAGTTTTATGACTGACTGAATGACTGAAACCACCTCCCTGTGACCTTGCACGCTGTAAGGGTTACAGCTTTTGTACGGAGCAAGCGCAGCATGCTACTGGGGTAGGGTAGTAGGAGTTTATATTGTACAACTTGTTGTGAATATGGAAAATTGTTCGCCAGAACATTTGATATAGAAGAAAGATGGCCAGCCTCGATCTACGTTGAGCGCTGCGGTTGATAATTTCACGATCATTATCTAGGACGTGGCCTTAGCAATACAAACGAATCCGTTTTCGCAGATTCGCATCTCAGTTGGCCGAACTTTCGTTTGCGTGGTGCCAATATCAGTGCGCGCGTGTGTAGACGTGCATGTACTCCACACAAGGTATCGCTAAAAGCACTGCGCTTGCAAAAGTAGTGCATGGTATTCGGTTGTACCTAAACAGAATGTCAACTGAAGGCAATAAATAATGAAAACGAAAACAACATATTTTCTATTACGACTTTTATAAAGGCAAGTTACACTGACTGTCTTTAGAACTTTCTCAGCGTCCCCCGAACCTGCCCCTTCCCCATTCCGCCCACCTACACATAAATAGACGCAAAAAAAGAAAAAAAAAAAAAGAAGATAAGATTCGCTCCTCAAGGGCGCCACGAAACAGAAATAAGTAGGCCTCCACCTTTCCTTCAACAATATAGGTTCACAACCAGCTACAGAAGGAAAAAAAAAACATGAAAGTAAAAGCAAGGAGTTGAATATACGCATGCGAGGAGACAGTGATGCCACGCTGCAGAATTTCGGGGCACCCTGTCAACCTGGCAGGGATCAGAGACGGCCTGCCTCAAATTGTTTCTGGACGACGACTGTGACCTCATTCGAGCGCCGCCTGTGATTGCCAGTCGGCGCCGGTTCCTCTTTCTTTGTATTTTTTCCCCTGCGGCCTTTTCGGCGCTCGTCTCGCTAGCCGCCTCGGGCTTTAACCGGGTTACGTAAAACCATGACGCGGGCGCACCTAGCCGCGTGTACAGTACGGCAACGGGAGAGACGTGGACTGATGCGTGGAGAGGCGCAAGCGCGGATCGACTGGCAGACGCGCTTTTGTGCGTGCATCGCTCAAGCCAGGTTTGCCCCGGCTGTGAACGGTATATGCAAGCTTCGTCAGTCAAGAAGACCCTAAAATAAACTCATTGGCCAGAGGTAAAGTGACGCTAAAGAGGCACAGTAAATCAGTTTAGGCTGGTAAAGCATTCTTTCAGAACTTCTGCGAACTTTCAGATCGTCGAGAAAAGCTCGATTATTTCCTAACAAAATGAAGATGGAACTTTCTTCCCTTTTTGTGCGTAAACCTTAGTCTCGGTATTACAACGTGACGTCACGAATCGCAAAGTATGTACTTGTATTTGGACAATTTTCGCACAAAAAAAAAAGTTTTCGAAACTTGCTAGATAGAGTCCTTGGTTCCCTTGAAATGCAACGTACTCATTCTTTACAGATAAAAAGTGAGCTAACATCCGTGTTGACGGTGTCGAAATCCAAATGGCCATAGCTATCTAGTGCGGGAACTTCATAGCTGCGTCACCACCAGTCTTGTTGTTGCGCTGTCTCGGGCTTACCATTGCCTGCTCTCGCGGTAAGAATGCATGGTCATTCTGCTATATTGCAGAAGCGTAATTTACTGATCCACCTAAACCTAATATTCTTTATTTAGCATTATTTTTTATTGCTCCTTTTAACGACAGTGAGCAGGAATTCGGCGTCTGAGTGAGCACTGAAGGAAAGCAAGAAGTACTGTCATACATAATGACCTAAATGTCCTTCCAAATTCCTGAACCAGCTAAACCTTCGAGATAGGAAACGATCGATCGACTACCTCAAATAAATTTAACATATAATGCTTTAAATATGGCTTCATTACATACCGAAGTACGATAAACTTATGTTTGGGAACCTTTGTAGACTTTGATTTATTTAATGACGCCGTGCGTTACAGGGTTTTGGCGAGCGAAAGAAAGCGAGGAATTGAGTTCCGCCTTCAGTTCTGACTTTATATAACTTCATATATAACATTATGCTTTTGAAGAAAAAGGAACGTTTAGAGAGTGTTTAAATGTGGAGCGTGCCGATTAGCAATACTGTTCGGAGCGTGCACATCTAGCATTAGTTTAGTATTTCTCATTCAACACAAACTTTTGTCCTTATACCGTCATACGGATTTGGTGCAGTGCTACCGCTCTTGCCAGGTACTGCCTATGTACGCATGCTCGGTGCAGTTGAACTATGTTACATAGTGCGCGCAAGCGGTAGCTGGAAAGCGCTGTAACGACGATATATGAAAGCGGCAGCGCGTTGTGCTAAAATGCACCGATGTCGTCCTTGTTGCCGTCACCATGCAATCTTTCATGTCTCAAGGCAACAGGTAGCCACATTGTGGCGATCCAGGCGCTCAATTCGACTGTTATGGACACGCAGCGAGACCACAAAAATCATCGTACTGTGCTTCAAATTTATTGAAAAGTGAAACCTGAGCCTACGAGGGAACGAAGACAAAATTAAACCCGTCACCTCGCTGATGAATTCGGAGCGTTTTCGCATTTACGGTGCCATGTTTCTGGATTGATAAATTTTCGTGGAGCAGTACGGCTGTTTTCTTTTGTTTTCGAAAAGCTAACAAAGGTGTAGAAATTAAGAATAAGGAGAAGTAACTAGAAAAAAGAATCATAGTCACGAAGAAAGGAATGTACAAAGAAACGAGCTATATAGACGAAGCACGTGCGATTTTGACAGCAGGTGTTTGGTAAAGACAGGTTATATATTGTTTAGCAGCTATCAGGTGCACATGCACCGTTACGAATTAAAGGAAAAGTCAACGAATGAAGGAATATTCATCCGTTCCACGTCGCCGATTAGTTGATTAAGCCGAAGACTATAGGCATACTCGGGAACAACCGTTTTAACAGCAGCAGGACAGTGTATGATAGAAACTGCTTGTTTGAGCAAACAAAGTAAGCACGTTGTTATAACATTCGTATCAATGCTGCAATTTAGGCCAGGCAAGTATGTGATCAAAAGTTGGAAGATGTAAAGCAGCTCACGAGAGAAAAGAAATTCGTCTCGCGTGTAAGCCTTATGAAACACCAACGTCTTTGGCCACGATTTACCTTTCTAAAAGCAAACCACCCATCAACGACACTAAACAGTCAAGTAAGTCATTGGAGTTAGGGAATGAAGTTTCCTGAAGAAAACTGCGGCTGTCGTGAATATATCGCAATAGTGTTGTTGGCTGCCGGCATGCAAAGGGCCGTTATATCAAATTGATATTTCTTGTCAGGTCGAAATCGACAAATAGAATAGGATAATAACTATGAACAGTACTACAGTGCAAATTATTAAACTTAGGCGCGTACAAACAGCAATTACGCCGTTATGAATGTCAATGCATACGCTCTGGCAACAACTGTTGTCCTACAGTGGATCCGTGTGATGATTGGTTCTCGAGCGACAGAGAGCGAGAATATACAAATACCTCTGCTGCACGAAGGTTAAGGTTAAGAAAAGTAAACAAGTGCCAGGCGTTTCTCATCCAGGACCTAAAGCTCGCCAAGAGCAGTGCAGGGCAAACGAATTCGTAGGTAAATTTATATATAGTGATCTATAGCAGGAAATGACGCTGAATCCTGCAACACTTGAGGGAGCGCGCATGGCGCAGCGCCGAGAACTTGTAGGTGAGGGAAGGGACAAGTTTTGATCGGCTCAATGACTGTGAAGAGGCGTTGTCGCCTTGCCGAAGCGGCTCACACAGACACGCCAAGTTTACGCGGAATATGGTTATCTTATCGCTTCTTCATGGCTCTCGGCCAAGAGTTCTGCAGTTCCCTGCAAGCACAGTTCATTCAAATACGGCCTAGAGAAGGGTAGTAACACTTTCGCTTTCAGTGACCTCGTAGCCATGTGGATGAACTTTCTCGAGCTAAGTTTCAGCCCTACATTCAATGAAACATTTACTTTTAACTTCTGCACGAGCTGACAATCAGAAATGACCCACTACAATCCTCAACAAGACACGAGTTATCGCTGTCCCACGATCACGGCCCAGAGCCGACGGCACAACACGGACGAGTCGGTGAAAGTTGCGCAGGAACGCACGCGTCACGGGCGCTCGGCTCTCCGAAAAACGAGGAAAAAGAATTGTCTCGCAAAGGTCATCTCACCTGCGGCTTGAAAGAAAAAAACCCCGGGACCTCGAAGGAGCGGGAGCAAACACCGTGCGACTCCGGCCAACTATACGCGGGAGTCACACGGTGACCTTGGCCGTTGTCGGTTGGTCACACTCCCGAAATCGATGGTCGAAACCGTCCACCGCGATCCAGCGGCGGAGTTAGCAGCCGCACTACTAGCAGCAGGTGGCAGTGGGGGAGGGAAGGGTGGGTGGGAGAGGGGGCGAAGGGTGCCGATGCTAAATCCCGGCAACGGCGACGACCAAAGCGGTGGGGCGTCGCAGGGTCTTCTTCGTCGTCCTCGTCGTCGTCGGCAGGCGAGGCGCGGGAGGCGATGCCGGGTGCATCCACGGGGAACGGCTGACCCACATCTCCTCCAGTGGCGTCGGCCGCCGCGGCCGCTGCTTCTTCTTCATGCACGCCACTCTACACGGTGCGGCAGCGACCCGCAGACTGGCTCCTCCAGAAATTCCAGCCTGTGGCGGCTCTTACCATTGACCTAGTTCTGAGGGGAGGGCGGGTGGCGACTACACACACAACACACGCACCACGAAGCGTACGTCTTCTTTTCGTCGCTGCCCCACCGAAATAAGAAAAGAGGGAGATTAGAAATAAATAAAAGCGGACGTTCTCGTCCCTCTTACCAGCATACACACTAGATTACCTAAGCGGAAGCAGGCTGTCTTGCATTCAGGGGAAGTGAGGGCTATATACTGCTCGGAAAGAAGAGCACTTCGCCTCATCTAACATTCCCCTCCCCCTCCTGTCTACGTACGCCTTACCGATTCCAGCGGGCGCTATTAAAATCCGGAATGCTCAGGCCATAACTCATCGGTGGCGCGAGAGAATAGGTAATGACCCGGTCCCGTATAGCGGACGCCCGGTCGGCGGGAGTGTGCTGGTGTAATTTGGCGGTCAAGGTCGCATCCTTCCCGCGCCGCCGCCGTCGTGCGCCGAGTCCGTCTCGGCTTAAGTGGCTTTGCAACGGACGCGAGTGGTCGGTAGTGACCGGCCACGTTGGATCTGTTGCACGCGTGTATACAGAGCTGATATCGCGAGTCGATGCAGTTGGCATCGATCGTATACGGCGGAAAGACGTCGCGTGCGCTTCGGACAGGAAGCGCACCGCGTGGATACTGCTTGCAATTTATAACGCACAAAGCAAACCGTGTGTCTTTGTATAGCGTTGCGAGTTCCTGTCATTTTCTGTAGGACATACATCGAGTGCTATATATTTGCAGTGAAAGCACAAGCTTGAGGTCGACGTGCGAAAAGCGCAGCGCGGTGCAAGCACTGCGGATCGCCTCTTCCGTTTACTTCTTTCGTGTAAAAAAGACGTAAAGTAAAGAAAACACGTTACCAGCTATAGATGGGACGAATTCTTGGCCAATTCCCTACTGTAACTACGGTCTATGGACCCAGTGGTCAACAACCCTATAAGGGGCTGCGCTCTACTGTTTATAAACTATTTCTAAAGTGGTGCCGTATCAACCGGCTCGAGTTCTGTATTCGTACGGTCATCAATCGTTTTACTGCAAACAAATGCAAATAGAGCTCTAATGAGTAACGCAGCAGTCTGTTCTGGCCTGGTGTTTCTATAAGTTCCTCAGTAAATGACTGAATAACCGATGTTCGGTAGACCTATCAAGCGGGTTCATAGTTTCCTCTCGCTCGTTACCGGCAGCAATATGCGACAGAAGCTGCGCAGTGACCATCGCTTGACCATTGCTTTCATAGGAGCCGTTGACCATCACTTTGCCGGAGAGATTGCCAACTTGTAAGGTGGTAACCTCAGAACATTTCATTGTGTTGATGGAAACCTCGTCGCAGAAGGGCTCTACTCTTTGATAACGAGTGGAAAGTGCAGCCTTTTGCAAAAGTTCTCAGGCCAAGCCACATCATTGTTCTGTCCGTTGACGACGACCACTACCTGTCCGTCGCTTTGCTTACTGCCCTGCAGAGCAGGAAGGAAAGAAAGAAAGAAGAAAGAAAGAAAGAAAGAAAGAAAGAAAGAAAGAAAGAAAGAAGCCGGGCGCAGTGCCATACATGTAGTCTACTATACTCATGTACACTTTGAAGTGTGGGAAACAGCTGGCACATTTCGAAGGGAACGTTCGTGTGAAGCACGGTAACTTGAGCACGCGCTACGCACTCTTTGAAATTGTATAATACAATATTGAAAATCTGTGTAGCTTAATAAAGTTTCCTTAATTTAGCTATTTCCTCTGTTCTTGTGTGGTCAGAGCTCCAACTAAACAGCTGTGAAAAAAAAAAATCACAGCATATCCACGGGGTGAATGATGATGAGTGGGCGAAGCTCCGGAGGGAATCATCGGATCTCCCGCTTAAGGGGACGCTAGCACAAACGCGTTAGAGACGTGCAGTACTCTCTAGTAAGGGGGAGCAGCCACAGCGTCTTACGCAGCCATTTACACATGCCGGAACGTGCGCCGCGTTTGCCGACGCCATCACATGACTGCTGAGAGAGTATACCCCCCGTATTCATAAACGCTCCTCGACTTGAACTTGACTTTCCACCGCCTTGGGCAGCGCGTTCGAAACGCGTTGAAGGTAAGGCGGAGAGGCCACAGCGTCTTACACCAGCTTCTTACACGGGCCGTAACGCGCTAGCACAAACGCGTTAGAAACGCGCTAGAAACGCGGCCTTTCGTTAATGTTGGGTATTTACTGCCATCGTGGTGCTTGTGTCTATGTGTGCTTCGTGGCGTAGTGGGCTAACGCCGCGCGCTCGGAAGCGAAGGGTCCCTGGTTCGATTCCGCGCTACGGACACAACTTCGGAATTTTTTTTTTCTCATTTTTCTGAGACTGGTTACACACTACTACTACGACGAGGGACGAACGGGTGCCGCTTTAAGGAGCTTCGCCCCTAAAAACACACATAAATAAAAAAATTCAGTGGAGGTTATGGCCGGCTCGTACGCAAGCTAAACAATGAAATAAAACAAAAATAAAAAGGGCATTCAATAGCAAGAAGCTGCATTGTGGTTAGACGAAGGCACGCAAGCAGGCGCTCACCACGTCTCCTTGCATCTGTTCTCACGCAAAGAACGCATTGAGTACACAGCACATCACTGCCGGTCTTCTGCACAGGCTTGGGCTGAGGAGGCGTTTACACCTCGCGACGTGCACTTCGTGTGACGCAATGACTGTCTAGACAGTCAGGCTATGCATGTGCCCGGATCTACAGACCATGTACTATATGCTTGCCCCCCTTTATATGCAAGATCGACAGTGGATCGATAGAAGTAGGCTGCTGCCTCTTGCCTGTCTCAACAGCCAAGCCTTTTCAGAGAATGTTATACTGGACCTTTAGCGGTACCGTAAACGTAACACTCAAGTCACCCAGGCCTTAGTTCACGTCCTGAACAGTACGGCTTGGGAGTATAGCCCCTCCCGGTTATATGTGCCTCTCTTCAATTCCTCTGTCCTCATCGTCAATCATCTTGTTCCCCTTTCTTTCCTGTTCCCTTTCACATGGCGCAGAATAGCTGGCTTGAGAGATGTGACTAAGGCTGACCTCTACGCCCTCGTTATTAGTAAACTTTTTCTATCTCTCTTAACACAGATCGATCTTGACCATATTGAAGTTGCTGTATAAGCTAGCTGTACTGTTTCAGGAATAGCCATTAAGAACACTTTACGCAGATTTCGAGGCGACTTTCGCTGGTATTATCATATCAATGGTTTCTCTACCTATAAGAATCCGCCCGAAAAGAAGCATCTATTTATCTCCACCCAACATTCGGGTTCACTTCTGCGAAGTGTGATCTATGGCTGACGACAACATGCGGAACGGCGCGACGTCTTGTGCGCGTGATCTTTCTCCAAGGTTTGGGTAATATACGGCAAGAAACTTTCTTTTAACCAGGACGAAATCTTCTCGCCTATCTGAGAAACTTGTATGCTGCTAAATTTTTCCTTCACACCAATTTGTGCTCTGGGTGCCACGAACAACCAGAGAAACATGTTGATATGCACCATTAAAATTTATAAGAAACATGTATAGTTTGTTAAGTCATGTCAGAATTGGAAAACCCGAATAGTGAGTATACATATACTGCTGAAAACTTGTTTGTTTGTTTGTTTGCGTAAGTCGATTCATTGCGCGTAAATTTGTGTTCTAAAATTTCATTCGCTGCTAAAATTCTGGTCACACGCAGGTATCAACATTGCTTACCAGTTTAAAGAGAGCCGAATATATATATATATATATATATATATATATATATATATATATATATATATATATATATATATTTCAAGAACCATACCACATAGCAGAAAGATTGGCTCAGGTCACCAACGCATTGATTCTCACCAAGAGCGGCGGTACTCCATGTTCCAGCTAACGGTCTCTACTGAGCGACGTGCGATCGCAATGTTCATCCAGAAAAAACACGCGCCCCCTTTGTAGACTCTCGATCAACATTGGGACATAGCCAAATTGCCTCTATACACTTTTTCCGACGAACGGTGTCGCTCGAAAACCCAATAATAGAGAATCACGCGCATGTATTAGACGATAAGGTATACTGTGCGACTACAATATTTTGCTGTTATACTATAGGTATAGAATATTTGTCGCTACGTGAATGGCGTGTATCATAAATTCTAGTTCTGCCTCTGTTATAACATACCCACGAAACAAGGGGATTTACTTACAGGTGGTAAGAGATGGCCGCCCCAAGTTAGGGCCCGCGCTATTCGCATCCTGGCACACAACTGCCGCATTGGATCAGCGGATACCTATAGGCAAGCATCCACAGAACTCGTGCGCGGAACGAAAACTGAAAAAAAAAAAAAAAACGGTGCCTTTCTCACATCGTTCGCTGGGAAAGAAACGCGGAAAAAGCAGTCATGGCCAGTCGACTCGTCATCCGGGAGGATGGGAAAGAAGTGGCTGCTTTGAGTAATTAAGGAACGAATCCTCCCTATCGCCGGCGTATCTTATTTGTGCACGCGAGAAGCACAGGAAAGGGAAGTTTAGCGCTTGCGCTGCATGATGTGAGCAAGGCTCCACAGCACGTATACGCCTGCGAACACATCAGCCGGCTGTTCCATGGTCGCACGTAGGCGGGTCTACGCGCGTACTTTTCGGCACCATGCGCCGGCTACCACAAAGCTTTGGTTCCGTGAAGCTTCACTTATCGTGGGAAGAATGCACCACAGGCTGCAGTCAGTGTATCTAAACGCGGAGTCAGAAATCATGTTCTCTGCCTCCTCGCCGGCGCGCTGTGGTAGCGATGCGCGCGACCTGAAATATGTCCAATAAAGTGCGACGATTTCTCAAGCGACAGTCAGCATATACGCGTTTGTGCTCATAAACATAAACTCCAGATGGACTTTAAGTGGGTCGGTGTGTCGTGCGTGTCTCCATTTCATCCTTGCAGTGCAGTCAGAATGCGTAGGCTTTTTTTTTTTCGAATCTCCGGGCGTCTAGCTCACAAGTCAGTCTGAGAGCCACAGGAAGTCCAAGCAGAGAAAAACAAGTAGAAGCGAGCGATAAAGGTGTTCTTTTTAGAAAGACGCAAGAACTGGGCAGCGGCCCGTACTTGCGGTTATGAGAACAGTCCAGTTGGCTGGGCTGATAAGGCATCTTTTTTTTTAACACGAAAGTGTTTTATGCCGGGGTCCACCAAGACTTCACTGACGTATTTCCGTCACGGAAATACGTCATAGAACATAATACAAAGAAAGAAACCAGAAGAAAAAGTTCCACAAACATGCAAAATTTGGAAATCGAACCCACGACCTCTCGGTCCGCGACGATAGATCGCCGAGCGTTTAACCCATTGCGCCACAAACGCATTTGCAGAGAGCTACACAGACGCGCCTTATATATCTAACACTCCTCCGTGTACCCGCGCTCTTGCTCGGGGCGGTGCCGCCGCCTACGAGCAGAAAAGAGAAGTACTGCATTATGACACTAACGCGCACCGACAGTGAACGCTTCGGTGGTCTCAGCACTACGACGCCTCGATGCCAGCATTCGAAGGGACGCTGGCATCAAGAAGCACTACCAACGCCACTTAGGTGGCGTTCACCGTACTCAGCACAGCGGAGCGTGGCCTCCGCAATTAGCTCTGAAAATGTTTCTGAAGTTGATCGCGGAGGCTGCAATTACGACGCGCTGTACGCGCTGATTTGACTCGGTGACGATTCAGTTACGTGCTTTGTCTTGCGCGTTGTATTAGTGTGTCAGTTACGTGCTTCGTCTTTCGCGTTGTGCTAGCGTGTGCAGCGTAGTGCAGCTTCCATATGCACGACGGTTGCTCATGGTCATCGACGTTGGTAGTCGTGATGGAGGAGACGTGCCACCAGGCGTCAGCGTGGGTGCATCAACGCCTAAGGGCGCTTTAGCCACAAAACACCAATAGACATTATATATCAATGTGCAATAAAACATTACACTACTTCTGTGAAGACACGTTTCACTTTCGTGTTCTATACCGATTCCTATATAAGAGGGATCAACCACATTTTTTTTCATAAAAGCCGGCAAAAGCGGCGGATTCAACCACACGGTACAATTTGCGAAGATCATTATGAGCTTCTTTCAACTTCACTTCGGCAACGGTAATGAGATGACTCATCACGATTACACCCTTTGATTTAGGTTCACTGCGGAGCACGTGCGTCCGAGCAGCCCGGTCGCGCGCAGCTCGGCGCATTTTCGCGAGATATGTAAAACAAGAGAGGAGAATCTGCCACGACAAGATGGCGGAGTAACGCCAACTTCCGACGTCACTTAGCTTCACAGAGAGTGAAGTCAGGGCCCCTCCGCAGTTTTTTTCCTTCCTCCATGGAGCCTCCGTTGCGCTCAGACTACCGAAGCGCTCTCTGTCGGAGCTCATTAGTGTCATATGATTCAATACTTCGTTTCTCCGCTCGTAAATGGCGGCGCCATTGCTGTCAAGACAAAGTATTTTTTACGCGTCCAATCCGTTACAGGAAGTTGATCTTGGAGCCCGGCATAAAACACTTTCGTGTTAAAAATTGATCCTAGAACAAAGTCTGCGCATCATGAGACGTGTGTGTATATTTAATATATACACTTGTTTCACGATGCGCGCCTGGCGAAATTCGTGCCTATAAAAAGCACCGAAAAGGAAGGTTTTGAAGAAAACACCAAATTGACATCTCCACAATATAAGATCGAAAAAACAATTAATGGAACAACGCCACCGCATGCACGCAACAATATCACGTTCAACGCATTCGAAGTGCTTCGAACAGTCAAAATAAACACACTTTTCTTTGTTTTTTGGGTCAGCGCATTTCACAACATTCACTGGTTTTCTTTTTTTACCAGATATCGGCTGCTCTGATCAGTTCGGAGTGTCATGTAGAAAAACGTTAGTTCTGGCGTGAACACTGCGTTCAAGCATGTACTCGTGGCTTTGTGTTTGCAACCTTTCGTGCTGTAGTTTTAAAACGAGCTGAAGCAAGGTTTTTATTTGCAAGAAGAGAATGTTTTGCCGCGTGGCAAAATGTGCAACAGCGGTTCAACCAACTCTCAGAGGTACGAATGATGGTAATCCTGGCGTATATAGGGAATTAGAACCGATTACTCGAAGCAAGTCGTCGCTTCGCTTTTTAATCAGTGACGGAGTGCACAGTGTCGCCTTGACGTTTTCTTTTGTTCTTCCCATCTTCTCATTTATCCCCATGCAGGCCGCGCACATCAAGAAAACAGCTCCCGCAAGAGCTCGCGTTAGCGAAGTTTGTATTCAGAAAACGCTGGAGGAAAAATATTACACAAGAATTAATTATTTATTAAATAACTTTAGACATACCGCAAACCCGTCACTTCTCAACAGAAGTGGTTATTTGTGACGTTATTAAAGTTTCCAACTAAAAGGTGGTATCTATTGAATCCAACGTTTCGGGGCCAGCTTGACTGCTTCCTCATAGGTTTAAGGGACAGTAAACCGAAAAAAAAGATATATTAAGCTGTATTAGTTGATTGCCCTTTTAGAATACCCAAAAAATAAGAAGAAAATAGAAAAGAAACGACGCCGTGAGCCACTCTTAGACACTCTCATACCATGCAAAAGTCACTCTTACCGTGAGAAGAGACTTTAGCTAAGTCAGAAAAGACGCGATAGACGGATGTCGACGTTGTCTCGAAGTTCCTGCACGAGCATGCCGTGACTTCATGGTCTGTGGCGGCGTCTGCTCGAGTATGGTTCAATATTTATCGGTAAAGATGGACACCAAGATAATTTCCAACAGAAGCAGGGCAACACTTGACTTCAATCAACCAAGAGAACAGGCTAGCTTCAGGACGGGATATTCTACAATGGATTACATCCATGTCATCAATCAGGCAGTTAAGAAATCTGCAGAGTACAGTCAACCTCTCTATATGGCTTTCATTGATAACGAAAATGCACTTGATTCAGTAGAGATACAGCAGTCATAGAGGCATTGCGTAATCAAGGAGTACAGGAGCCATACGTGAATATCTTAACAAATATCTACTAGGATTCCACAGCTACCTTGGTTCTCCACAAGAAAAGTAGAAAATTACCTATCAAGAAAGGGGTCAGGCAAGGAGACGCAATCTCTTCAATGCTATTCACTGCATGTTTAGAATAAGTATTCAAGCTCTTAGAGTGGGAAGGCTTAGGAGTGAGAATTAGCGGCGAATATCTCAGCAACCTTCGGTTTGCAGATGACATAGCCCTATTTACCAACAATAGAGACAAATTACAACAAATGATTGAGGACCTTAATCGAGAAAGTGTAGGAATTGGGTTGGAGATGAATATGCAGAAGACAAAGATAATGTTCAATAACCTGGCAATGGAACAAGAATTCAGGATCGCCAGTCAGCCTCTAGAGTCTGTAAAGGCGTACTTTTATCTAGGTCAATTACTCACAGGGGACCCTGATCATGAGAAAGAAATCTACAGAAGAATAAAATTAGGTTGGAGTGCATACGGCATGGCATTGCCAAATCCTCGCTGGGAGCTTACCACTGTCGTTTAAAAGAAAAGTGTACAATCATTGCATTCTACCGGTGATAACATATGGGGCAGAAACTTAGAAGTTAACAAAGAAGCTGGAGAACAAGTTAAGGACCGCACGAAGAGCGATGGAACGAAAAATCTTAGGACTAACGTTAAGAGACAGGAGGAGAGCGGTGTGGATCAGAGAACAAACGGGGATAGCGGATATTCTAGTTGACATTAAGCGGAAGAAATGGAGCTGGACAGGTCATGTAATGCGTAGGATGGATAACCGGTGGACCATTAAGGTTACAGAATCGATACCAAGAGAAGGGAAGTGCAGTCCAGGACGGCAGAAAACCAGGTGGGGTGATGAAGTTAGGAAATTTGCAGGCGCAAGTTGGAATACGCTAGCGCAAGACAGGGGTAATTGGAGATCGCAGGAAGAGGCCTTCGTCCTGCAGTGGACATAAATATAGGCTGATGATAATGATGGAGAAGACAAAGGTAATATTCGATAGCTTGTAAAGCGAACAATAATTCATGATCGCCAGTCAGCCTCTAGAGTCTGTACAGCAGTGCCGTTTATCTAGATCAGATACTCACAGGGAACCCTGATAATGAGAAGCAAGTTTACAGAAGAATAAATGTGGGTTGGAGTGCATACGGCAGGCATTGCCAAATCCTGATTGGAAGCTTACCACTGTCGTTGAAAAGAAAAGTGTACAATGATCACATTCTACAGGTGCTAAAATATGGGCAGAAACTTGAGGGTCACCAAAGAAGCTCGAGAACAAGTTAATGACCGCGCAAAGAGCGATGTAACGAAAAATGTTAGACATAACGTTAAAAGGCCGGAAGAGAGTGGTTTGGACCAGACAGCAAACGGGGACAGCCGATATTCTAGTTGACTTTAAGAGAAAAAAAAAAATGGAGCTGGACAGGCCATGTAATGCGAAGGGTCGATAACCGGTAGACTATTAGAGTTACAGAATGGGTGCCACGGCAGGGAATCGCAGTCGAGGACGGCATAAAACTAGGTGCGGCCGTTTTTGCATTTCGCCCCATCCGAATGCCACCGCCGCGCCTGGTATTAAAAGCGTCACCTCGAGCTTAGCAGCGCAATGCTAGCAACGCCCTAGCCACTGGGTTACGGCGGTGGGTTCTTACCAAATATAAGGCGCCATATATGTGTCTTAATCGTATGTCGGCGGCTGTTACCATGTCGACATTGCCGTTCAAGTAACACGAACTTACCATTCGCACCTATTTATATTCATGTACTCTTTATATTCATGTAAAACAATGGTGGCGTCTGGCTTACAAACCACTAACAAACCATGCAAGAAGGGACGTCAAGACTGACTGCGGAGAGTGTGAGAAAAAAAAAAAAAACTGATGTGCGTTTGCAGAGCAAACAGTCACTTCGTGTGTACTGCATACACCAAGACGAGGAAAGTGAAAAGGTCGCGGCTGAGAGCGGGAACAAGGCCGGCTGCGATTGAACCAACAGCAAACCGGTCTCCTTACAGCGCGGTACTTTCGCTGCCGCGACTATCTTCTAGATTGCCGATTGAAAGGCTGACACGGCAACCGAACGACACGGTGAGTGGCCCGCTGCTGGAAGCAGTTTCCCGAGTGTGTCTAACACATAGCATATCTCAAGCGCCGAAGTCTTTTGGTATATCACGTCGCCCCTATGCGTATAGTAAGGGAAACCAGCGCTGGATTGGAGGCGCTACAGCTATTTGAGTGTGCAGCTAAAATATGCTGACGCCGTCCGGTAGGGAGGCCACGAAAATGGCACGGCATTATTGAGCGATAACAGAAGCGCGCCGCGATCAACGTGTGGCTTGAGCCCCGATGCGTACAGCCCCGCTCTGTCCCTGGTTATTCACTTCGAGAGGAGCGCATACGATCCTATACCTTCTGGTAGAACGCTAGTACTCACTCGGGTCAGAACATGGAAACATCTGCTTCAAGATGAGCGGTCAGTTTGTACACATTCGTAATCGCAGTATGTACTGCTAAATACTGTTTCCTCTGCCAGCAAGGCTCTGTGTTAAGGCACTGCTGTTGGGCGTGCGAAGTCTCGGCGCTGGTTGCCCATACGGAGTGCGGTTTTGTTAATTAGTTATGTGGGATTTTATGGCGCAAAAGCAACTGAGACCATGACGCGCCAGCGACATGGCTTTGTTAAGGGCACACGAACTTATTCGGAGACAAGTTATTTGTCTCTGCCAAACATTTAGTTATATTAGTCTTTATTGCATCTTTTACATTACTAAACAAACCAGCAGTGAGAGAGGCTGATAATTTGGAACATATTGATAAGTTTTTATCGTCTCCACATATGTAAATTCCACGCCTGATCTCCGAGCATCGTTCAGCTAGAAGGAGCGAGATCGACCGTTTCACGTGCAGTGTGTTTGGAAACACCCACCCAGTTTCAAAGTTCACCTGACATAAAGAATTACTGTTAAAAGTGAACAGAAAAGTAGGAAATCCGCCACATATAGTTACTGTCGCTGCCGGAAGCAATCGAACACCTATCTTCCAGCACTTTTTTTTTCGAAC
Organism: Dermacentor silvarum; assembly: GCF_013339745.2. NCBI lineage: Eukaryota > Metazoa > Arthropoda > Arachnida > Ixodida > Ixodidae > Dermacentor > Dermacentor silvarum. The sequence goes on along the minus strand of NC_051157.2, from coordinate 65,185,384 downwards.
ACAACTAAATCTTAATCAATTTTAGAGGAGGCCAAACTAATAATGTACTAAGATTTGTGCAACATGTTTTAAACATCCTGATTTTGTCTAATTCTTGTGATTGTCTGGTGTTAGGCTGATTGTTTGGACTCTTCACAAAGTCTCGCAAAAGGGCTGAAGAAACAGATGAAATCGGTTCACAGTGGTACAGATCACTATTCCAAATATCTCTGCGCATTTTGTCGAAGGAATTAAGAAAGCTGTTCTTAGCGCAGAAAATGAAAGACGAAGATTCCTATTTAAATGGCACGCTCAAAACGAGGCATTGACTACGCCATTGAGATGTGAATAACGTCTTTATATTCTGGTGTATTTCGAAGTCGTAATGGTTCAGAAGAACTTTCAGTGGTCGTTATTATTGATGACTATCTGGGTTGCGGATTCGCGTATTTCTACCCAATACACTGCGATTCGTTTCTATTAATGATCTTTTAAGTAACATCTCCCAGAAGTCATCAATATCCATGACGTCATTGTGCGGATATCACCTATGGCAGCACCGCTACACCATTATGAAGTTGTGGCTCGCAAGGGCATATAAAATATAGACACACCAGTTCGATTTCGTGGAACTTAGTGACACTAGTACCGAGCTAGTTGGGAAGTTGACAAAACGGAAGGAGCTGAAACCCACAGCGCAAGAGTCAGCTCATAGTAAAACGCACAAATCGACAAAGGTGAACCCGCGTTCGTCGTCATTTTCATGTTGATTGAACAAGTTGCACAATCGCAGCGTCACATTCCTTTTATTTCGCTGTAGCATGTCTGAATGAAAACTTATGATGCAATAAATCTCTCTTATTGTACATTCAAGTAAACCAACGAAATTATGATTGAAATATACGCGTATTAGCCGGCTTCAATTGAAGTAGCATGCGTTCATTAATCATTAAAAATAGTTACGACTGTTTGGAGCGGCGTGTTAGGGCGACACCGGGTAAGGATGAAAAGTCTTAACGCGTGTAGACGTTTTAAGGAGTGTATTATTGCGCCTTTTAACACAGTACACAAAAAAAAAAACTTGCACAATGAGTAGCGTTAATGCACTTAATGTCAACTGCAAAGGAATTTTGTTCCGCGTAACAAGCCTAGCTTCAGATAGTCTAGATATAAAGCAGCGATGGTTCCGAATACGAATCAATGTTTCACGAAGAGCTCGCAAAAATGAACAGTTCTGACAACAAAACTACAAAAAAGAAATAAAAAAAAAAGAAGAAAGAGAAAGCGCCGTCATTACCACTCACCGAAAATGAGAAGCAGTGCTGTTACAGTGCCTAGGCACTATAGTGCTGTGCATGGGCATGACCTCCGAGATCGGCGTGCTGAGAATCTCTGACGACGTGGTCTGGGAGTTGCGTCGCATTCGCTAATAAACGCTATCTCTCCCTCTCTCTCGTTAGCTAATAGGTACACGCCTCATCTGCTTAGATGCTATTTAAAGGCGGTTAAAAAGAAAACTACACAATTGACAGCCCTACAAAATTGCCAAGTGCTGCTTAAATAGCACATACTACTCAATGATTACAAATTTAGCCAAAGAGGTATCTCGCTACACTAGATCTTTAAATGCGCGCGTGACGATGCCCGCAGTACCCGCTGCGTTTCAACGTATACCCGGGTGCTGCGATGCCCATTGTAACCATGACGCAATGTGGCAATGTGTCAGGAGAACCACCTGCAGGTACAGAATGCTGGCGGGCACTGGGGAGCTACTGCCAGCTCACCTGGAGGAAAGAGCGCGAACGGAATTGAACGAGACGTCCCAGCGGCGAGCTGAAGCCCTCGAGGAACTGCGTGCGTTGGTCGACGGTGAGTGTCATTTACGGAGCGATTGTTCCAGATCATTGCACGACCTGTATTCTACGCGATGACCTTGCACACCACTGTTACGCCCCTGCTCTGTCCTAATTCGCTTCACCGACGGCGTCTCTGCCGCAGTGAACAGAGAAGCGCTACTGTTTGGCGCGGCCCGCGGGGTTGCGTGAGCTGTGGACAAACGTCGAACGTGTGGCGTGGGGGTTCGGTTATAGCTATAATTTGTTTTGTTTGCCTGTGATACGATGATAATTAGGGCTTCAGCGAAAAGCGGTTGTTGCTTGAAACGTTTCCTTAGAGTAATCCTGTAAGATTTACATTAAGTTTTTGTGTCATCTGAAAGACACAGGTTTGGTGTGCGTCTAAGGTTGTGTTGTCAAGTAGTTAAGTGGTGGGTTATGTATGTGTACTTACGTTTTGTGCACTCGTCTGCTGAACTGTGCATTTCTATGGGTTCTCGGACAACTTGTACTTCGTTGTGCAACCGGTGTGCATGCTTATTTCGTCACATTTTACGGCTCCATTTTGTTTGTCAAGCGACGAGTAGCCCGTGCCACCTAAAGGCGCCAACCTCTCCTATTGCAGCATGGAAATAATTAAAAAAAGAAAAAACGTTTGAATTGTGAGGCCATGGATCCAGGAAATTCTTTTCTTTCTATGAGCAAAACCTGTGTTCAGATGTGAACGACTGGTGCAAGGCTATGGGGTGGCTCACAAATTTGTTTGAAGCCTTGTCGAAGTAGAAATTAAAAAAAGACATATCCGTCATTAACACCACCTTCAATGATCTGACATTTTCGTATACGAAGTATTATAGAAAGGAGGTCATACGGGATGTATGACCGCCTTTGATTCTTAAATACGGCGGTTACAGGACAGAGAATTTTCATTAAAGTTACCACCTTGTATTAGAACAAGCTACATGTCAGCCCGTATCGTAATTGGGATACGGTTTAAAAATATTACTTACGCTTCCTTGTATTCATTTTTTCCTCCTTTCTTCTCGCGTTTAATTCTGCGTCTCAGATTTCTTCGTGTCCTACTGCAGGCGAAGCGAAGGTGCTGAAGTCGAGAACAGATCCCCTGTTCCTACTCCGCTTTCTGAGGGCCCGGAAATTCAACACACCCGCTGCGTTTCAGTTGCTGTGCAACTACTACAGAATGCGCTTCGAGAATCCTGACCTGTACCAGAATCTGTACCCTTCAAGCGCCAAGGAAGTGCTCGACCTACAGTGCCTCGGTTTTCTCGAGGACACCGACCCAGAAGGACGAAAAGTGTTCTTCCTGCGAATGGGTAAGGTAGGCCGGAGGAGACTTCTTGAAAACACTGCTGCTTGGCAAATTAGAACACAGCCGAAAAGAACATAGTATGATAAATTCGAAAAATTTTGATATGTAATTAATGTTGTCTTCAATGTAACTATGGCTTCGACTTTCTCATTATCCTCGCTCGTCAGTCTCAGCATTGTTATTATATGGAGGGTTCTCGTTCACATATAATATATATATATATATATATATATATATATATATATATATATATAAATCAGAAGCACAACTTCGCGGTTATCTTAGGTTTATTTGCCCAACAGGCTCGGTCGGTGGACCGACCTTTTTCAAGGGACCGACCTTTTCCCCTTGAACAAGGTCGGTCCACCGACCGAAACTGTTGGGTAAATAAACCTAAGATAACCGCGAAGTTGTGCTTCTGATTTTTCTAAATACGCTTGGCCCATTGAAAAATCCAGTTACTTCTATATATATATATATATATATATATATATATATATATATATATATATACGCCGTGCCGTGCGTTCGCTCCCCGTGAAAGTGCGTGAGGGACGCGCCCTTTCACGGGGAGCGAACGCACTGCGGAGAGCGAACGCGACTTCTTCCGTCGCGCGAAGGGCTGTGGCAGGACGGGAGGGAGGGAGGGAGGGGAGGCGACGTTTAACTACGGCATCAAATGCGTATCTTTCAACCAGTCGTTTTGTTTTGCCCTTTTAATGTTTCAGTCTGAGAAGATTTAACATAAAAGGCATGCGCTGCCGGGGTTTATTTTTCATGACATTTGTTTATGGGCTGTCATTCTCAAAATTCTGAGGAGCTGTGTAAACTTGGACATGTAGCAGCACTAGGAACGTGCAGAACTGTTGTAGATGGCGGCGGCGTCTTGCCCGCGTTCGCACGGAACGCGCGCGACTTTTGTGATGTGTTTATGAAGAACGTGCCAACCTTTGCCGTACACCCTTTGGCGGTGTACCGTAGCGACCATGGTCCCTGTGGTCGCTGGTCCCTGTGGTCATGGTCCCTGCGGTCACTAAATAAATGAAAACCACCGGATCATATATATTTCTCATTATTTAATAGTTCAAATAACCAATTACACAATCACATCGTGATAGTCATAATTGGAAATGCATAATTCCCACCATAGTACAACTTCCCTGGTCTTCCATCTCCACCCCAGTGGAAGGGCTCACAGTTCTTTTTCCCGAGGAATAATATGTGTGCATATACATGCGAGCCTAGCTAGATGCGGAGGCGAGAAAAAGAGACACGTAGGAAAAAAAAAAAAGAGATGATGCTGTCACTCTCGCAGGGAAGTGGAGCCCCGACGCCTGTTCCCTGGAAGCCATGTATAAGCCGTGCACGCTCGCCTGGGAGCACGCGCTCGAGGAGCCGGCGACGCAGGTGAACGGCATCGTGGCGCTGGTCGACCTCGAAGGCGGTTCGCTCAGACACGTCGGCTCCATGTCGCCCGAGCACGCCTTCAAGATTGTCTACTGCGTCCAGGTATACGTGTCGCCAACAAAGGAACTCACAAAAACACGTTACGGACTGTAGGACACAAGCGAAGGGACAAGTACACCAAACACGGCACTTGTGCCTTTGCTTGTGTCCTGTGCTAGGAACAAAAATAGCGCTGAGAAACGGGACAGGAAAGATTAAAAAAATAAAAATAAACGAAAAAAAAAACCCGAAAGGACTGCGCAAGAAGCACAGCGTTCCTGGCGCTGCTTTTGTTCCTAGCATCACGTACCAACTAGCCCAACAGCAAGTTCTCCTTGTGTCCTGTCCATAGCCCTCTTTTGCAAGTTTGATATGAATCACTGACTCACCCAAGTTCAAACTCAACAAAGGAGTTCCATATGACCAGCAGACACGACGGGTAAACAGCAGGCCGCGTACTCTGTGCCATAGGGCTATTTTGGACATTGCCTAATTTCGCCGTATTGTTGAATTCGCCATCTCGTCAGTTCTAATTGGCTCGTGAGGCTGCTACGGCCTCTCCGACTGGCTCAAAACGCCAGCATTGTGGAATTTGATAGTGTCCAGATTCCAGAGTGGCAACCCCGTTTTCACTGTGGTCCAATATACAAGCGCTCAACATGTCAAACAGGATACGTGGCGCTCTGTGTTGGAATGAAGCTGCAACAGCAATAAGTAAGCTTATCGCACCACTAAATACAACTCCTAAGACTGTGAAAATAAACGAGGAAACGATCCGCCGAAAGTTTAAAGCAATTGCAGTGTCATTACTGCCAGTTTCCCGAAACGATAACTTTACGAATAGCACCTATATGCCCTCAATACGTGGGCGCACCTGTGCCAAGCAAGAAGTTCCTCTAGTATCCCGATACGATCTACGCCGTCCTACGCAGCCACTCTTTACGCTTAGTTAGAAACAGGTGAATTAGTTCGTGCTGCTTTATTATCTTGAAAGGAGTGATGCAAGGTCGACGCGTCGAACACAATTTCTTTTTTTTTTTTTTTGCTTCTTAGTTAAGCATTATGCGAAGTGGGAGGTGATATGCGCTCAACAATTCTGCACACGTGTTACAGCTTCTGCTCCCCATGATTCTTTTATACGTCTCAATTAGGCACAGCGGCTTTGCGTACTTCTTTTTCTTTCTGTTTCAGGGTGTCCCGTGATGTAGCTCTCAAAATTTGCGTGAGTAAGTACGACAAGCGCAAAATATGCTGCAGCGTTACAGACACTGATAACGCTGATAGTGGCGCGGGCAATTTCCAACATTTGCGCATACTTATCAAGGTAGCAACGAATTTGTTATATGGGTGTATTGTACAACATTTCTAACCGGTTCACCATGAATGCCAGTCGGAGGCCGACAACAACATTAGAGTGTGTTTATGTGGAATGATGATACTCAAAGCGTTTGCTTTTTTTGCTTTTTGTACTGCAGGAATGTTACCCTATACGTCTTAAAGCGATCCACATCGTCAACCAGCCTTTGTTCTTCACAATTCTGCTGAGATTCCTGAAGCCATTTGTGAAGAATAAGTTCTTCCAGCGAGTAAGTAAGAATCACTGTGCAGCCCTTGTTTGGATACATGTGGAAGTCTGTCACCTCGCGCCAGACTTTTGGGTGCTAAGACACTTTTTAATTTTTTAATTCTCTTTGACCATTGCCGTCGGCTCACAAATCGCCGCGTCGCTGTTGTCACTGGGATCAGGCGGGGAGGGCGACGAATGATGTAGACTGAATATAATCATAAGATGGGAATCCTTACAGAGTAAAGCCCCTGCTTTGACAAATCATTCGCTCTGATATCGCAGTGAATTGTTGCCTACATTCTTCTGCTTCAGAAAGCGACGCTGCCAGATTGCAGCTGGGAACGAGCTGAGGCAAGCGGCTTTAACTAATCTGAACCATTACACTGTCTCGGAACTGATCAAAACCCTGCTGATAGCCCCTCTCCCACGCGCAAGCAAGGAAGCGGTAAGCCAGCGCCGGAGGGTGCGGGGGGGGGGGGGGGGGCGCACTTCTGCGCTGCCAACAGCCGCGATCGTCGCTCGCTCGCACCGTCTCTTATCTCCACACGGCTCTGACCTTCATGCGCTCAGTTTCCGTTGAAGCGATAGACCGCACGTACGTTCGCCGCTGCGGCGTATCCGCTTGCTGCCAGAGTTTTGACGGTCGTTGTCTGCAGTCATTCAGTGTGAGCTATTCATGTTTGTGCGCGCTCACACCACGCTTGTTCATTCAGTTAGTAATAGTCGGGCCACATTTTCCAACGCACGCTACACATGCAATGCTGCCCGGATCGGCAGTGCAGCGCTACAGATGTGTCCCTTCGCACGCGCTGCCCACGGGAAGCGCTTCTCATCAACACCACCGTTTCACACGCGCCTTCTCGTGGTCATCGAGTCTCTCTTCATGTCGGTCTACTTACGCCGCAGCACACCTGCTTACTTAATCAGCTCATGTTTACTACAATTCATATTGCTACCAAAGCCGCTCACCTTACTTCGTATGACATTGCTGTGTTGCTATCGCATTCATTGCTTCGCCCTTAGGGCGAAACTGTGACATTTTTTTTTCTTCGTTTTTAAATGGCACCGGTTCCTCCACCGCTACCCATTTAGGAATCGCTGCTGCTTGTTTATCTTGTTTTATTGTATTGATGCACCTCGTACAAAAAGAACAATGAGCATCGATATGTTCTTTTTTTTTCAGTCAATCAGTCGAGGCTGCGTGCATGGACGACATGCGCACGTTGAGAAATCAACGCATAACGTTCTACCTTTGTGTACTCACTCATTCGATCGATCAATTCACACGCTATTGGGGAAGTAGGTCATAACATAAGCCGTGATGAGCTATTTGGAAATCAATCAATCAATAAATCAATCGCTATTGTGGAGAAAGATCACAACAGATATGATAACAGTGTTGCCATGCCACGTACAAATCACGGAGTGCGCAGGGGCCACTGCCCGAGCTCCGCAAGACAAAAATCTAGCAGCAGCCTGCGTTGCTATCTTGAAACACGCGTGGCAACAGAAGCAAGTCCGCTTTATCGACGTTTGAAATCGCCCCTGCTTCCCATGCAGAGGTATGTTAGAATGTCACTGGACGAGCGTATAGATAACTGTGGCAGTCTCGACAGCAATCAATCGGCATAGCAGCTTCGAGAGCGATCGAGGCCCAAGCAGGCGCCGCTAGAAGATGTTGATTTATACACAGCTGCTTCCGCACGCTTCCGCACGCTTCCGCATATGAGAACGCCAACTGCTTTCCCCTTCCCTAAATAATGTATTTTGTTTTCTTGAACTTTTTTTTCGTGATCTCTTCCGTGCATCGCCAGCTTCACCTGCACGGAAGGAACTACGCCAGCTTGCACGAGTACCTGCCCCGCGAAATGCTGCCATGCGAGTACGGTGGACTTCGGAAGCCCCTCGACAACTCGGAGTTCGTCGACGCCCTGCTGCGGAACGAGGAAGCCTTCAAGTTACACGAGACGTTCGGATACCGGCATCGACCACAGCAACTTTCTCCAGTCATGTCCGACCGCGCGTCCACGGTGGGCAGCGGCGGATGCTTTCCCCCGCGCAACTCCCGCGTCGAGCTGGCGCAGAAGCTGTGGCGCCGCTTCGCCCATTCGCCCTTGCTTCCGGACGACGTATCCGAAGGATCGGTGCACGCCAAGACGCTGCACAAGTACCTGAAAAAGATGGAAGAGTCCAGTGGCTGAGATGCACGTTCGCGATCGAGTCGAAACACCGAGTAAGGAGAAAAAAAAAAAAGCGCTGAGGTCGTCTGGCAACAAGGCATTCAGGATGCACTATATTGCAGTCAAACCAATTTTGGTTCGGTCCATAAGCATTTTTATCTTCATCAGCCTGCTTCAAGCCCGTTGCAGGATGTCTAGCACTTTCTAGCTTCGTTCACACGAAGGCAACAGTAGCGTATATATCGCATTGCTCAGCGCGTCAGAACGCGACACCATTTACGTGTGGCACGTCATACCCCGCGCGACGGCACCCGGAATCTGCTTCCGGCGATTGCGGCTTCGCCGGTGCGTGGAGAAAAACACACGCGAGAGGACGTCTCGTTCTCGCTCTCCCTTTCGTAATGCGACTAGCCCGCATTTACATGCACTGCGGGGATCGATCTACCCTTCTCGATCTACCATCTTCTGGCGCATGAACCTGCTTCACCTTCCTATAGCTCTTTACCTCTATAGGTTCAAATTGAATGCGACGTCATATAAGTGCGATATGACGTACGACGCGTCACCGTCGAGTTCACGTAAACGTTGACTTCTGACGCTTTCAATTGCCCCTCAGAGTCCTGCGCCAATCGAACCTATCCTATACGCCTGCTTTGTGTTTCCCAATCTCCTTACGCCTCCTCAACCTATGCCGCCCTGGCTAAAAGTGCACACTGCAAACACTGGGACAACTGCTCTGCGAATGCCCAGCTTCCCCTTCCATCAAGAGCGGCGCTCGCGAAGGTCTATCGCAAAACCTCCCTTGCTCGGCGGTGGAACATAGCCTGCAGCCCTCGGGCTGCATACACGTCGAATCACAGGGTGCTTCTCCGTGCTCTGCTGACCTATGCTGACGACGCCAGCCTTACCAATGGCCTCTAACCCCATCTGCTTTCTGCGTCCACGATGCTATACCGCTGCTGCTGCTGCCTCAGCTCGCTCCCACATTTCTGTCCCCACTCCCCAGTGCAGCGCGATTGAGGTGTCCTCCTCTGAGAGACAGTTACTGCGCTGCACCTCGCCCAACCTTCCCCTCCCCAAACCAAGGATCTGTCTGTCTGAGGTGACGCCGAGTAGATATGAAGAGTGAAGCGCGCTTGTGTGGCCAGAAAAACACAACTGATCGCAGCGCCGCACGAGCAAAAGGAGAGGGATTAACGTCTTGATAAGGTGGGAGAACGGTAGTTTTACAGCGAAGCTGTTAGCCTCGCGGTGGTGGCCATTTTTTTGTGTCCTGTCCGTGAGCAAAAATTATCATCAGCAGCAATAGGTCATACCCCTTGAAGCAAGCAAAAATGCAATGGCTCATATCCCCCTCGTAATGCAGAGGCTACAAGCACTCAGCAAAGCGAAGCGAACCATGCATACATTCATTGGAATCGCGCATACAACGTACAGAACAGCGTACGTTTCAATAAAGAAAAAGCTGAAAACAAGCATCTATCATCATCAGCAATGGCGCATACCCCGTTAAGCAATGGCTCATACCCCCGTAAGGCAAAGGCTACAAGCGCTCAGCAACGTGAAGCTAACATGCATACATTCATTGAAATCACCCATACAACACACAGAACAGCATACGTTTCAATAAAGCGCAAGCTCAAAACGAGAATGCGAACCATCAATAAAGCATTGCATACCCCCTTCAGCAGTTGTAATGGTGATTTGACAACAGCTTCGCCAGACATCCACTCTCGCAGGGCCGGAATGGCGAATCATTATTATTTTTTTAAAGATTCCGCTATGGAAAAATTAGCGCAAACCGACTCGTCCTGTGCATTTGGCGAAGGGTTATTGTGGACCAAACATTCATCTCAGCGACCAAGAATTGAAGGAACGGTACGGGTTGACGACAAGTAAGGCGAAAGTGCGTTTAGGCACGCATGTTAGCTTTACTATAATTGGGGCTGTATTCACTAGCAGAGCGCTTATGCGACGTAGTAGATGGGTATTATTCCGTAGCTGGTAAGACGTGGGCAAACACTGCGCACTGACATTATGTTCGCACAACTTCAGTGAAAACCGTCGATCATGGCAGCGTCGTAATGATCTGCTGTTCGGGCTTGAAGCAACAAGCGTGGCGGTGCGAGGTATTAAATTACGCCTCCACAAACAAAACCTCCACAAACTAAGACGACCCGGACTAGAATTGTGTTTAAATAGAGTTGTATTATTATCCCGTATATATTCATATAATCAATATCTTCACACACCCGATAATATGTAGAGGGAGAGACGGAAGAAAGGGGAAGAGCAGGGAGGTTAACCAGAGGGGAAGATCCGGTTTGCTACCCTACGCTGGGGAGAGACTGCCGATCATGAATTCTGGTTCGCTTGACAGGCTATTCTACATTACCTTTGTCTTCTGCATATTAATCTTCAACCATACTCTTACACTTTCTCTGTTAAGGTTCTCAATTATTTGTTGCAATTCATCCCCAGTGTTGCTGAAGAGGAAAATGTCATCTGCAAATCGAAGGTTGTTGAAATATTCGACATTGATTCTCACTCCTAAGACTTCCCAGTCGAAAAGCTTGAAAACTTCTCAGCATGCAGTTAATAGCATTGTAGATATTGTCTCTCTATTCCTAACCCTTTCTTGATAAGTATTTTCCCACTTTTCTTCTGGAGAATCAAAATTCGACAGACACACTTAAGACTGCTTACGGGTGGGAATGCGAAATCATTATAGTCGCTTTGGTGGAACATTTTTACAGCGAAGCTGTTAAGGGCTCAGTCACCGATGATCGTGTCCGCGTGTAGAAAAATAACTCTCATTGGCCGTATGCTGTATGTGCGAGTGAAAGCGCGCGAGGGACGCGCGCTTTCACGGGGAGCGAACGCACGGCGGAGAGCAAACGCGACTTCTTCCGTCGCGTGAAAGGCCGTGGGGGGGGGGGGGGGGAGGGGAGCGACACCAGCAACGCGCAGAACTGTTGTCGACGGCGGCGGCGTTTTGCCAGCGTTCGCACCGAACGCTCGCGGCGTTGGTGACGTGTTTATCAAGAACGTGCCAACCTTTTCCGTACACCCTATGGCGGTGTACCGTAGCGACCATAAGGTCATGGTCCCTGTGGTCACTAAATAAATGAAAACCACCGGATAATAAATATTTCTCATTCTTTCATAGTTCGAATAACCACGCACCATCACATCTTAATAGTCATAATTGGAAATGCATAATTTCCATCATAGTACAGCTTCACTGGTCTTCTATCTCCACGCCAGTGGAAGGGCTGACAGTTTTTTTCCCCCGCCCGTTCCTTGTCCGGGCAAGCTCTCGCCTGCGTTCTAACTGCGCCTCGGTAAAGTCAAATCAAAAGGCGCAAAGCCTCTCAATGCGCTCGAACTCCTCGCGCATAAGCGAGAGAGCGAGAGAGATAAAGACAAAGAGAAGGTGAGCGTCATTTCCTTCTTTTGATCACTCTTTCTCTCTCTCTCGCGTGCCCGCGAGGAGTTCATAACTCGAAGGACCGTTCAACGGCGATCAATTGGACAAAAAAGTCGCACAAATTGCCACATAAGCATCTGTTGCGACAGCAAATTAGTGGACAGCTTGCAAAGTAAAGATAGCAGTTTTATCGGCCGTATAAACTTGTAAACATAGGCATACTGACTAAATTAACAAGGATATGGTGGCACGCGCGCACAAGCAAACATGAACGCATCTCACTCGATGACCGCGGAAACTGGCTGTCAAGACGCTGGAGTGAGTCAGCGCAGCAGGAGCAGCGAGCGAATTGAACTTCGTGCCGGCGCTCGCATCAACGCGATCTTAGCCGCGAGAACGCAGGAAGGGCGGACTCTTCCAACGCCGCAGATGGCTTTCAAAATGGCGTTCTGCGCCGCGCGGGCTGGCGCTCGCGGCGCAGAACGCCCCGGCACCTCACGGAACCTCACGGCAACGGTGACGGCGACGACGAAAGTGACGACAACGACTGCGGAATTTTGCCTAGATTGTCCATATAATGGCTATCGCAAGGATCTTTAACGCGACAGCGTTAAGGGCCACGTGTCGCAGAAAATCTGGTGTCGGCGTCGGCGGGGCTTTCCGTGAGCGAAAATTTCCACACACACACACACACACACACACACACACACACACACACACACACACACACACACACACACACACACACACACACACACACACACACATATATATATATATATATAGGGTATATGTATATGCCACGCCTTGCTATGTGAGATGAGGTATATGCGGGTTATACTGCCACACCATTCTATTACTAAAGTTGCTCATACCTTATCTTACATTCTTGACGAAGTTATTCCGCGGAATTTTGAGAATAACAGTCCACAAACAAATACCATGAAACAAAACACCGACAGCGCATGCCTTTTATGTGAAATCTTGTCAGAATGAAATATTAAAAGTGCGAAACAATAACGGAAACCTGAAAATGATGTAATTTTTTTTGGCACGGCTGTGCACAGCCTCCGGGATCGGCCCACACAAGGGGCCGCGTTGGTAACGGAAAGCTCCTCGCCTTCGTGCATATAGCGTTCGCCGCCAGCGTTTCTCGGTAAACATGACGATTACATAAGCTGCAGTTGCCTGGAAGCGTGAGAAGCAGTCAGGGAACTTTGAATGCTATCCCGTTCCTCTCTTAAAGGCGAAGCTTCCAAATGCTTTTGAGGCGAAAGCCTTATATGCCCAATGAAGCGAAAAATCTGGCGAGCAGAAAACTCACGTGACCAAGTGATGACGTCACGTTCCCGGCGCTGGACCTGCTTTGAATTGTGCTCGCACTGCGAAATCCAACGCGGAACAGCCACAGCGTCGGACGGATGCCGTGGCCCACACGCAATAAACCGACCTGGCCCACTCCCAAGATTGAATTAAGGTGGATTAAATTAGATTAAGGTAGATTAAAGTGGATTAAGGTGGATAAAGGTTGGCGCAAATTAGAGCAGGGTGGATTAAGGTGGAGTTTTAATTTAAAGTGACAACTTAGACAAGTTCTAATGCTTTCGCTTTCAAATCAGGTAAGAATACTTAAGTGACTGTCAACTTTTTTCGACTACAGCGTTCGTGCTTGCAGTGATGGGCATAGCTAGCTTGCTTAATTATCTTAAGAGCGGTTTCAGCTTCGTGAATGCGCTTTTTTCGTAAGATTCTTCTGAGGCCAACATTTATGCGTAAGCTCGATTAATGAATTTCACCCCAAGGTCCCGGCATGTTTTCGGGTTAGGTTCAAAGCTATAACAAGACGAAATTCGACAACGGCGAATTGTGCAACGACGTACGTCTCAGCCTACTTTGCTTTATAGCACTTAAAGGGACTCTCAACCGCTCGGAACATGTCTTTGGATTGTAGTGGGAATGAGAAGCTTTTATCTCATGCTTGTATGCTGCAAACAAGGAATTACATTTTTATTGAGTTCTGAAACTGCTGGAAGTGGTGCAAAAATGACATCCGGCGTCGCCCGACGATGAAACAGTGCAACCAATCCGTGTACAATCACGTAACCAAAAAGCCGCACGGGGAGAAGTATGTTGCTTGTACACAATATTGGCTGACCTCAAATTGTATGTCATGATCTTCTGCTAACTTCTTTATTTCTTTTTTTTTTGCGTAAAACAGTAATTTTTTTTTTTCGTTTCTGGCTAGCCTGTATTGAAAAGTGGCGCCGCCTTGTGCAAACGAGTGGAGTCACGGTGACCAGAGTGGTGCAAGGATGCATGGCCTGCGAGATTGACATCGCGTTCAGTAATCAATGTTGTCTGCGTCTATACATAGTTTTAGGCTGACACTACACAGATTGAAAAATTCTGTTTTAGAAATTTCCACTCGCTTTAGAGTGAAACTACTGCATATATGGGCACTTCGAAGGGTGGGCTTTCTATTGAGCTACGAGATAGAGGTCCTTAAAAAAAAGGTAGACAATCCCTTTAAACTGTGCATTCACTGTGAACCTAGTTACCGGGCCTTAAATGCCTTCATTTATGTTTTAAACTTGATTTTTTTTTTCAGTATAGCTGCCCGTTATGTACATTGCCTCTCTCCTATCATCCTATTTCTTGTGCCTTTTCCTTTTCCACGTGCAAACCAGATTTTTCTGGATAGCCTCCCTGTTATTTGTTTGTTTCTCTCTCTCCCTCGGTTGTCATAGTTAGCCATCCTATTCCTTATCATACCCAAGAATTTTTTACGCTGCCCCTTACACAATCCGTTGAAGTTCGCCGCTTGCACCGGCGTAACCTAATGGGCAGAATTGATATATATATATATATATATATATATATATATATATATATATATATATATATGTATGTATACACGCGTACATTGTCACATCATCCACCGAACCACTAGCGCGTATAACATCCGCAGACGAACGGGCTGGCGGCGCGTTTCAACCGTACTCTTGGCGACATGCTCGCCATGTACCTCACGTCCGACCATTTCAACTGGGACGCTGTGCTTCCGTTCGTCGTCATCATCATCATGAGCAGCCTAAATTTATGTCCACTGCAGAACGAAGGCCTCTCCCTGCGATCTCCAATTACCCTTGTCTTGCGCTAGCTGATTCCAACTTGCGCCTGCGAATTTCCTAACTTCATCACTCCACATAGTTTTCTGCCGTTCGTCACGTTCACCTATAATACTGCCTCTCAAACCACAACTGGTTTTTCTCCATCTTTCTTACTATACGGCAGCGAACCTTGCTGTACTCTCGACACAATTCTACCCTACCAGCCTGCCTGATTAATCTGGATGTGTTCCTCTATCTCAAGCTGCGCAGCATGCTGAAGATTCAAGGTGTTCTTTGGCAGAGTACGCAAGGAGCGAGATGTTGAACTCTGTGCGGCAGTTAGAACAGGACCCGTGCGTAAAGCGCTGTTGATGCGCCTGACTGACTGGCACTTCTTCAATATGCTGGAGATGCGCCTGGCTAACCGTCTCTTCGTCTTCGTTACAATATAATATTTCAAAAGATCCACTCAGTTTAAGCAAGTTTCGAATGACAACCTCGAGAGGGTACTTCATTTTAATAATATGCACATTTGCGGCACTTACTCGGCACTTAGTGCTGCGTTATAGCAGTACGCGGCGCTTAGTGCCAAATTAATGCCATAAATGCGTATGGTATTACAAGGAAGTACACAACGACGTTGCTAGCAAAAAGTTGTTGAAACTCGGCAGACGTATTGAAATATAACATTTGAAAATTCTGCCCGTTGAGTTACACTAGTGTATTGTGGTGAAGTTCAACCGACGTTAGCCACATAAGGTGGTGACGGACGCCTGGTGGTATTGGAGCACATTGACTTTCCTCTCTTCCCCTGCGGCCCCTCCCCTTTCAGAAAAAGGAAAATAAACATTAATTAATTAATAATTCAGTAAAGTGATCAAGGGGCAGTGTCCAAAATTTCTAGACATGGTGCTTCAGACCAACGCCTCTGCCTTATCATTAAACTTTTCTCTCTCACTCTCTAAATTGCACGAGACCAGGGCTTGGTTGAAAGGCAAGCATTATTAACGAATTACTTAGTTCCAACTACTTGTAAATTTCACTTTTGGTGACTGTTGAATAATTATTTGTTCGAACCTTACGTAGGGGGCCCAGGGAAAAGACGCAAAATGTAGAAGTGAGGTTGGTGGTACAATTGTGGTACTACGTTGGCTTCTACAGTATAGCTAAATGGTGAAGCTGTCCTATCGGGTACGTATTGAAACCATACTCTCGATGACTTTCGGACATGTCGCTTTTAGTAAACTTTGTTTGCTTCAGCCATCGACCGGATGACCGACCGTCGCTCCAATGAGTCGACCTTGGAGTCGACGCGCTGTGAATGGAATCTCCGAAGGGGGATCGACCGAGCATGCGGGCATCAGCCGAACCTTTGAAACTGCGTGGCAAGATTGGGAGGGTGTTTACAATGTTCTGCGGCGACATCAGTGGCACTGAGAGAGAGAGAGAGAAAGAGAGAGAGAGGAGAGAACTTTTTATCAAAAGGAAAGAGCTTGGCATGAGGTAATATTGTCTAGCCTGCCACTCTGCTCAAAGGAGAGAGGAAGAGGAAAAAGAGAGGGGGTATCAGTGGCACTTAGTATGCTTGAATGCTCCCGGTGTAAAGTAACTGCGCAGAGCTGCCGGTTAGAGCGCGTGGTTGTGAGAACTATATGTGACTACATCGAACGCGCGAGCGCTTTTAAATGTCCAATAACAGAAGCGTAGCTATTAAAGTAACACCTATTGCTGGGCTGGTGGGTTCGCACTGATGAAGGAATGAATACGCGAGCTTCGCATGCTATGCGAAAGAAGGCATCGGTGAGTATACTGACGCCGTTTTCACCTAGGCGTATCCGATGTTGCAATTATGCCACAGTATGCACTATGCGTTCTGTACACAAGACGCGGCTAACGGTTAGCGATGTGTTTGACGTCCGCTATTTGGCCTCGGTCGCCCTTTGCCTTTTGAATTTTGGGCTGCTTCGCACTGCTCGTAGCTCCTCCCTCCACCTCGTGCGACGTTCGCATCGCGCTTCGTCCCGCACATCTCTGCATGTGGCAATGCTATACAGCTTCCAGACGCGCAGTGCACACGGAGTTTTAGGCCGATCCTTAAGTGTGTGCAATATTTCGCGCTGTAGGCGACAACTGCCCACTTTTCCACTGCTACTATATCCCTGTGCTATAGATGTCACCGGTCAGACAAAGAAGTACACATTTTGACGACGACCGTGTGGAATGAAAACGGGAATACGCCAGACCTGCGCCAGACCTGCGTATTTTCTCTGTGCACAGTCGCCGTAGTGTTGCACCAAATGCTCTTTCTCAAGATCACTATAGAGTTCTCCAGTATGCGTATACGACACGTGTGTCTACCAGAGGTCGATTTTCTAATGATCTGAGTGCATGATGCACGCCCTGCCAAAAGAGAAGGGGGGGGGGGGGTTGTTTCTACAAGCAGCATCATTTGATTCTATAGACAAAACGCTGTGCTCACCACTCTCGCTGCCGCATAGTGGTCACAAGCGAGCCAGAAAACCAGTGTGCTCGAGTTCCTGTGACACGGTGACTCCAAATCGCGCCTGCTCGCCCACTATAACTATGCACTGTACTTCATTTACAAAGTGAAATTACGCTTAAAATAAAAAAAAAAGAAAGCACCGCCCAAGCACTCCGTACAGATGGTTAACCAGCGAAGCTGAAACGTGCCGTCCCGGGGTTTATGACTGGGTTAACCCCGATATGGTACATTAAAGTATTTCTCCATTATTGGCTAGGTCTATGTGTTTCTTAATGTGGTTACACACACCTTCGGCTGCGACGGAGAAACCGACGTCACTGACGGTATGCAGGCAGTCCGCCGTTGTCGCTTGCGTTCGATGTCTCGAGTTTGCGCGGCGGTGTGGTTAGCTACATTCGCCCGCCATTGCTGTTTGCGATTCTTCGAAATTAAATTGCTTCAAAATTAAATCTGTCCGTCACGCAAGACAATGAATGGCTCATACCTGCTTAAGCAATGGCTCATACTCCCGTAAACGCGGCCTCCCCATTACGACGACAGAAGAGAAGCGAAATTCTGCGCTGGAATGATGAGCGGCAACGCAGCCGGCTGTGGAAGAAGACGACGACGACGAACGCTGGACCAGTGGCACGAGCGCGTGCCAAGCACGAGCGCAACCCGAGGGGCGCCAACGAGCCAGCTGCGGAAGACGACGACACTCGAGCCAGTGCCGATGATGATAGTTTTCTGTACACAGGCGATGGACAGACGCTTTTTTCGTTTCGCCTAGCCATATTAAGATTCGCTTTAATAAATATGAGTAGGCACTGCAACGTAGCCGTCACGGGAAAATACGCGCTTGCACCCGCTAACTCAGAAAAGGAATTATCGAATTAAGGACGCGCTCCGAAGGGTTGCTGCTTTTCGATATATCGCGTCTTGTTGTCGCGATCGCCGTTTCGCCCGAAGCAATATACAACACACATCAGGCGTGACGTTCGACTCGCTCTCATCGACCCTCGCGGCTCGATAAGCGCCTGCAAAACTTTACGAAAGCATCAGGCGGTCAACCTTGGACGACGTCGGCACGTTGAGCTAGCCGCCCCAAGCGAAAGGAAAACAACACAACCCGAGGGTCACGTGAGAGCCGTACTCCAAGGCCGCCAGCTGCCACTCGGGGTCGCAAGCGCGTTCTCATAGCAGACGACGACCGGAAGGGGCTCCCACCGGCAATGCAGTCGTCGATTTTCTTTTGCAGCAGTAACGTCCTTCGAGCATTCGCGCACCGCATCTGTAACTTCGCTACGGAGACAAAGCTATCACCACGCTTAGCTTGAATATCGAGGCGTTGAACTCGTGGGAGAGGACCAATGCGATTTCGCTCTTTCCTGAAACGCTGCCGTGTCGTCAGCCCATGCGGCTCGCTAGTCGTGGTAAACACAGCCTCGGTGGTAGGTCTTCGTCTGGTTCGAGAAGTGTCGGAAGAGTTCCTGCACTACGTTCCGTGGCATATCGTCGCCGCTGCCATTGTAGCATAAAGAAATGAACCTGCCGTGACCAGCGAGGATTGTGAATACAAGGCACAGCAATACGTAAGTAATATCGCCCTCATGCGACAATGCGTTTTTGGGAAATATGAAGTTCCCAAGCCACGTGTAATAGGAAATGGACTGTAGCAAAGTGAATAATTGCACGAGTTGGTCAAAGTTCACTTTCAAAACAGCGCAAAGGGATGAAAGACAACGGGAAGAAGAACAGGTTGACAGGCGCTGACTGAGACTTTAATAGGGGGCAAAAAAAAAAAAGGACAGTGAACAAATTTACAAAAAGGCCAACTTGTGCACAGCTATAGGTGCACTAGAGAGAGGATAGGAAAAAAAAAAAAAAACTGACTGCAATGCAAAGGCATTACTCTGGCGCAAAGGTCTGCACACACGTTGCGTGCCGCATCTGTTCCTGCGCAGGTTTAGGCGTACAGCCGTCAATGTATGAAATGCGATAATGCGAGCATTTTACACATTCTGCATCGACATAATATCAACGAAACACCTCCACAATAAATGGTGTGTTCTTATTGGTAGAAGATCGCTCCGCACATGCAGTTGCGAATATTTATTCCAACCGATACTGCATGAAACAGCGGAAAAATTACTGCGCATAATATTGTGCCAACACGGATGCTGTACAATACCAGAAAGAACATGAGCCTGAAGAAGTGTGATTGGCCGACGCGCTGTATTCGCTGACGATCGGCAGCTGATCTATAAAACAACAACGAGCTAAAACAACTTAAACTGATCCAGTGGTAAAAAAGCGAGAGGCAGGGTAGGAAATAAAAGAAAAAATGTGGTTGATCCCTCTTATATAGGAATCGGTATAGAACACGAAAGTGAAACGTGTCTTCACAGAAGTAGTGTAATGTTTATTGCACATTGATATATAATGTCTATTGGTGTTTTGTGGCTAAAGCGCCCTTAGGCGTTGATGCACCCACGCTGACGCCTGGTGGCACGTCTCCTCCATCACGACTACCAACGTCGATGACCATGAGCAACCGTCGTGCATATGGAAGCTGCACTACGCTGCACACGCTAGCACAACGCGAAAGACGAAGCACGTAACTGACACACTAATACAACGCGCAAGACAAAGCACGTAACTGAATCGTCACCGAGTCAAATCAGCGCGTACAGCGCGTCGTAATTGCAGCCTCCGCGATCAACTTCAGAAACATTTTCAGAGCTAATTGCGGAGGCCACGCTCCGCTGTGCTGAGTACGGTGAACGCCACCTGGCGTTGGTAGTGCTTCTTGATGCCAGCGTCCCTTCGAATGCTGGCATCGAGGCGTCGTATTGCTGAGACCACCGAAGCGTTCACTGTCGGTGCGCGTTAGTGTCATAATGCAGTACTTCTCTTTTCTGCTCGTAGGCGGCGGCACCGCCCCGAGCAAGAGCGCGGGTACACGGAGGAGTGTTAGATATATAAGGCGCGTCTGTGTAGCTCTCTGCAAATGCGTTTGTGGCGCAATGGTTTAAACGCTCGGCGATCTATCGTCGCGGACCGAGAGGTCGTGGGTTCGATTTCCAGATTTTGCATGTTTGTGGAACTTTTTCTTCTGGTTTCTTTCTTTGTATTATGTTCGTGTACATTGTAAGCTGACGTATTTCCGTGACGGAAATACGTCAGTGAAGTCTTGGTGGACCCCGGCATAAAACACTTTCGTGTTAAAAGCTGTGCCTTTCCAATTTATCGCCGTGGACGCCATGTACATGAAGTAGCCTTGAGATCCATAGCACACTGGTGACCGCATGGCGTGCTCGAACAACGACTTGGCGTAAACCACTGGTAAATATACATTTATCGCTTTTTACTTGCCTGAAATGTTGAAGTGCCCGAGCGCCCTTAAATTCTACAAGCTGTGTGTTTCGCACAAAATACCCTTTTAGCAACGTGAAATTAATGAAAGGGTGCACTAAGGGTGCTGTGCTAACGAGTGCACGCGTTCGCGAAATTTTCGAAGCAATAAGGGTGAAAAATGTGTGTCTTGACATCTACTGCACCCTCGAGTGTGTTATTTTCCTGGGTGTGTACTAACTGCGTTCTTGCTGGGCTTCCAAGCCGTTTGCCTCGGGAATGTGACTCCCTAATAGGCATAGCTGTCTATTTCTCTCTCTCTCTCTGTGTGCATGTGTGTTTTCGTATCAAATAATAATAATAATAATAATAATAATAATAATAATAATAATAATAATAATAATAATAATAATAATAATAATATCTACCTATTTAATGTTGCGATTTATGCTAACTTCAATCATGTTACATTGGCGCAATACTTCGCTGTTTGCGTCACTGGCCCAATGCGATACGTTGTAAAAGTCTTTCTGTTCCCGTTTTCTAAACGAAATTAAACTCGCTGTACCTTACGTGCACGAGACTAACGGGTAAATTTGAGCGTACGAATCATAAGTGCTCTCACCAAAAGAAAGAAGACAAAAAGTGTGCTTTGACACAATTGCGTTTGCCCTTCGTGAATGGCCAGCATGTCATGGTCATCGCCCGCGTGGGCCAATCGCCGAGACAAGTGATAATAGAAACAACAGAATGCAAAGACAGGAACCGCTGTTAGCTTTTATCGCTGCCCACAAAAGCGAGAAATGAGGTTCTGTCAAATGCAACAAACAACTGCGTTTTGTTTTGTTGTAATTTTCTTTCTTATCATCAGTCGTCGACACCTGGTATTCTTTTGGGAAAATCCCGCGGCGCTCGAGATAAGGACACTAAAAGGCGGCGCACGCAGCACTGGCCTGACAACAGCGACTGAATGGCCAGAGGAAATGTTGTATGATCCTGCCTTGGAGTGGAACTACTGTACGCGCAAGTTTCTTACATGACGTTAAAGCGACAGTGATGCTTGACTCGGCTTGACTTGAGCGTACGCATGTACGTGCATGGCTTGGACATTGGCTGCGAAAACACGTGAAACTAAGCCTATACAACTCCTGGTTCTTACGCATAATACACAATTCGTTGCTGTTTAGCCAAAAAGCGCAATTAAGTAAACTAAAATTTAAAGAAAGGCGACAAAAAGCGGCGAACAGTGAATGAGAACCTACTTTCCTTCCGAATTAAGCGACCCGCAGCTAGATGGTACCCGTTAACACTTGATACTGCTCACAAAAGCGAAAAATGAGGTTCTGGCGTTTTTTTTTGTTTTTACTTAGTTTCTTATCATCACCTTGGCTCGA